>NW_026599288.1:11922203-12222203 GCF_023634085.1 Falco cherrug | reverse complement strand
TACTTGGAAACAACAGCTTGGCAAAGTCAGGGACAGTGTTCACACAGAGACTTCTGCTCTTGTAGTGTCCATCCTTTAAACAGAGACTCAAAAAGCGTCAGTCCTTGTCTCTTGAAACTGATTACATTGAGAAATACTGAGTGGAAATTTTATATATAAAAACATGCATACAAATATCGATGTATGAACAGATATTTTGATACCTTTATTGTCATGCAGTGAAAACTTGAGTTAATTCTTTTTCCTTACATTGAACCAAGGTTGCTTGAAATTGCTTCTACATCATCTTTAGGGTTTGTCGTTTTCAGGGAAGTGGCGGGGTTTTTTATTTGCTTCATGCCCTCTGAGTCCTCTGAAGACTTCTTGAAAGGACAATTAACTCTTTTTATGGCTCACAATGCATGTTATGCACACACAGACATTTGCAGTGCTGTCCTCTTAAAAATAATAGGCCTATTTAGCAAAGCCATAACCTGAACATACATAAAGGTCATGACTAAAGAGAGGAAGCAAAACAGAAAACACAAAACTGTGTGTTAACACCTAAAACTACTGGCAACTCCTCTTTTTTGCCTCCCATTCACCTTATATTTTATATTTTACGGCATCAGAATACCTCTGACCAGAAAGCATGCAAGCATACCTGTACCAGTGTCCTGATCCATAAAGAGAAAAATCTAAAACCTAAAAAGCTTTGGACTGTGAAGTGCTGGTTATTAGTGCAGCTCATGCTAAGTGCTCAAAGGACACATTTACATTTTCCCTAGTGAGCAGTCCTAGTTACTTTGGAAGGGCTCAGTGCCTGGCAGGATGCGGTCCTGAAAGAATACCAGTATTCTCTGTATTAACCATGTTAATCTCAGTGTACTAGTGCCTGAAATATGATTTATATTTTCAGCCTAAACTAAGAATCTGTCTACAGCAGTCTCTTGGTATCTAATAAGGACACAGCAGTGGTTCATTTCTCCCCAGCATCACTAATAAGGGAAATGGAACTAGAAGATGAATATTGAAATGAAAATGCCTATGGGTGTTTATGCATTGAGGAAGAAGGTGTAAGGAGAAGTATTATGAGGACTATCTGAGGGACACTAGTTCATGAGGGTGAGAGCAAGATAATCAGCTTCATTTGCTGTGCTATGAACCATGAACTTTTTGAATGAATTAATATTTATATATTATATTTTCTATACTAGACAAAAAAAATATTGAACGCATATGTCAAAGTTGATCAAAGGATATTTATCTTACAGTAGCAAAGAATACTTTCTCTATTCAATAGAGTGAATAAGAATACTTGTCCTTGACTGCTCAGGTTTATAAGAAGCCTCCTGTTGTGGGTTAACCCCAGTAGACAGCTCAATACCACACAGCAGCTTGCTCAGTCCCCCCACAGTGGGATGATATATTGGGTCTGCCTGAGATGGAGTTAATTTTCCCCCATAGCATCCCTCATAGTGCTGTGCATTGTATTGGTAGCTAGAAAGGTGGTGATAACACACCAGTGGTTTGGCTACTGGTGAGCAGTGCTCCCACCGCATTAAGGCTGTCTCTCCAACCTGCCCCCAACCTCACCAGTAGGCTGGGTGTGGGGAAGATCTTGGGAGGGGACATATCCAGGACAGCTGACCCAAACTGACCAATGGGATATTCCATACCATATGACATCTGCTCAGATAGAAAAGCTAAGAGCATTCATTATTTATGATGTTTGTCTTCTGGAGCAACCACTATGTGTACTGAAGCCCTGCTTCCCAGGAAGTGTCTGGACATTGCCTACTGATGGGAAGTAGAGAACATCTTTTGTTTGCCTTTGTTTCTGTGCTTGACCTTTGCTATTGCTTTATTAAACTGCCTTTATCTTGACCCATGAGGTTTTTTAAATCTTCTTTTCTCTCCCCCTGTCCTGCTGAAGAGGGGAGCGATAGCGCAACTTGGTGAGCACCTGGCATCCAGCCAAGGTCAAACCTTCACAGCCCTTTTTGGCACCCAACGTGGGGCTTGAGACAACAGCAGTTTTGTATTGTGTGCGCTATAGCTATAGTAGTTGTTAAGTGGCAAGCTCCTGTGTGGGTCATGGAGTTTGTTGGCTGAACTGCTTATCTCTATTTTGCTGAGCTTGGTGGGAACATGTTAATTCAAATAATGGCTATGTGCTTTGCTCTGGCATTGATGGCCTTGCTGCGCTGGGGGAGCTATCTTGTATAGAAGGTGAGGAAATGCATCTCCCTCTCCCTGCCCAGGATTGATATGGATGGTTTTATTATGCAGGCTCCTCAGGTCCTTGTTCACTCTTATGTGAACTGTTTAATACTACTAATTAATACTGTTGGCATACTATGGATTTTGTGGAATCTGGTCTTGTCCTGGTGTAAAAGAAGAGAACTTTTGGGTGAGGTAATACTGAAATGTACCCTGAGGCAGCTGGTCCTGGGGTGGCAGGGTGTGTGGAAGGATTTGGGCAGATTACTAGGACAGTCATCACCTCCCATAACCTGGGACTTTATAACTGAACAGGCAAGCAACCCTGGCACACTGATGCACCACCTGATAGAAGGGTGCCTTGCCTACCCCAATGAAAACCAGCAGCTTCTAGCACTGTACTGGGGCCTGGACTGTGCCTATTGAGCCACAGTTCAGTACTCTCAGAGGACTGGGGTTGAGGCAGGGACCCAAACTACATATGAGAATACCATGATTGAGATAGGGACCCAAACAACAACAACTAGAGTAATTGCCCCAGTAGTGAAAAAGAAACAGTGGACAAGGAGAACAGGTCCATATCATCGATTAGTAAGGGAGGAGGAAGAAGAGGAAAGTTTTGATCAAGAGGCTGGTCCTTCAACAAAGAAATTGGAGGAAGGAGTGAAAGAATTCAGACAGGAAGCAGAAACTACCCAGTCCCTTATAATAAGAATATCTTAATGTATCTTTATGTAAGATCAGAAAAAATATGAAGATACAGATAATGCAAAAGTTATGAAGCTGATTTTGTGGTTATATGTCAAGTTTTAGTAAGACAGATGCATTGATTTAATATAATATTGAAAGTTGGATCCTTTTTGATGAAGTATGTTTTAATTGCTTAATATAACTGTACGGATGAACTGAGCTCTATTTGTGACAAAAGACTTAAGATGTCTCACTATTCTGGTAGTTGTTCAGAACTGTAACACATATCTATCGCTGAGTGCTGACATTTACACCGTTAGCAACCATTTCAGATAGATACCCAAAATTATTCATAGCCTCATAAGATAACTCAGGCTGGAAGGGATTGCAGGAGGTATCTAGTCCAACCTCCTGCCCAAAGCAGGGCCAACTATGAGATCAGACCAGGCTCAGGAATATTTCTGGTCAGGTCCTGAAAACCTCCAAGTCTGGAGACTGCAAAACCACTCCAGGCAACCAACTTCAATGCTTAACTCTCGACAGGATGAAAAAAGTTTTTCCTGATATCTAGTCAGAACTTCTCTTTTTTCTGCCTATGCCCATTGTATTTTAAAAATGTATGTTTTAATTGGATTTCAAATATTTTTTCTGACTCCTTATTGGTAACATTTAAAAAAAACATAAAATTTCAACTGTTTTGATTAAAAGTTATTTTAATATAGAGTAGTGTTACCATGTAGTTTAGTCTCGTTTAGCTGTGTAACTGATTTTCTTATATATTCTGTTTTAGCTTTGCAACTATATTGTTTGTTTCAGTGTAATCACTATGGAGAGATCGCTAACCAACCCTGGTTATATAAGAGCCATTTAAAACTTAGGATCACTGAGGAGACTGCTGTATAAGTAACTAATGAAACAAATTTGGACTCTCCTTGGACTCTCCATATAAGGGAAGCAAATTAAGGTTGAGTGATCGGTCAGTTCTAACTATAGGGTCGACTATTGTTTGAGACCCCTTAGAAGACTCTGAGATACCTGTAAAGAGCATGCACGACACAACATGGTGCCACCTGTTAAATGAATATGTATGCATAATCATAAGTGTGGACTATATAATTTTGTTTGAATGGAACATATGGCATGCACATTAGGTGGAATTATCCCCCGTACATCCAGCACTGCAATAAAGAATGCCTGCTTCTTAATGCTACATTGGTGTTAAGGAGTTTTCTTATTCCCGATTTTGGTGACAGCAGTAAATTTGTATGATCAGAAGGCTCCAAGTTCCAAACAAAATTAGTCATAGAATCATAGAATGGTTCAGATTGGAAGGAACCTTTAAAGAGCATCTAGTCCACCCCCCCTGCCATGGACAGGGACATTTTTCACTAGATCAGGTTGCTCAAAGCTCTGTCCAACCTGACCTTGAATACTTCCAGTGATGAGGAATCCACAACTTCTCTGAGCAATCTGTTCCAGTGTCTCACCACCCTCTGTGGTGATGCAAGCCAAGGCAGACTGAAAAAGCACTATGTCTGAGTGGCTGGGTTCGGGCAAAATGGCCTTTATTGTTTATACAAATTGTATATATATCTTAGATAGTATGTGTCAGACCCTGAAAGGCTTTCTGTGTTCTTCTTGCTTGCTATTTGCTGTTGCTGTAGATGCCCGTATGCTGTGGTTCTAAGTTCCAGTTCTTCACATCCTGTTTACATACCTGACAATTTGTGGCTGTCTTAAAGGTACACAGCTAAGTCTTTGAAGTCAACTAACTTGTCTGCAGACCTGCTGCACACCCCAACAATTCCCCTTTTTGTTTTTGAACAACTAGTACCAGGTTTGCTGAGTGCTGCAGGGCCCTTGCAAACACAACAGCAAACAAGGCAATAGCAAACAAACAATACTGCCAATTGAGTGAATTAATGCCAAAAAGGCTGACATTTTCTCAGATTTTGGTAACATGTTGCTGCAATGGGGCGCCTAAAATCCATGCAGCACATACCAACAAAATCCTCACAGCCATGTCCTTGAGCCAACAACAAAAAGCCAATAGTTGCTCTGTTTTGTATGTAATAGTGGCAAATCATCAGCTAACAATCCCAAAACACTAGAAATTTGACTCACATTCTTAACTGCCTAACAAACAAGGTGATTTAACTCTTTAATGCTTTCCCTGCTGCTGCTCTGGATAAGAGAAGAACCACTGCAGTACGTTCCCATCAGTTCCATAAATCAACTACATCATTACATGCTTCATCCAAAATTATATTGCGTTTAAGTGCATTATGCTTATCAACATGTTCACGTGTTGATTTATGCGGGTGTCATGGTCCCATCATAGCCTCCTACTACATTAGCATCTACATAAAGACAACTATCGACATTCAAAGTGCAAACAATATCAACTTCTTGTGAATTAACATTATACAGAGGTAACCAATTATCCCAAATATCAAAGCTTTCAGTAAAATACTTCATTCCCCAAACTCTTTGTCAAAATCGTACATTCACTTTTTTGCAATAATGTCTGCAAGTCAGTTTCAAGGAAGGGCACACCAAACAAGGACTGGTTCAGTAAGGAGGCCACACATTAGTTACTGGGTTGATTGGCGGCAGCAGTGCTCCTATGATCTGGCATGCTAAGCTCAGGCCGTACACAGTGAGCAGGTATCCATTGTGGACCTTCATCTGTAGAGACACAAGCAAAACCTCTCCCCCAAGTTAACAATTCATGCGGTCCCGACCAATGCCCGGTACGAGGGTCTTTCATGCGTACTAAGATGCCTTTGTGCTTTTGCTGCTTATCACCAATTGACACAAAGTGCCACACAATTGGATGGTCGGCAGGGATTTTCAGAAAGTTCAAAACATAACATGCATTCTCTAATCGTGCCTCTGGGATCATTCCCTTCATTCCCCCCCCCCCCCCCCCCCCGGTGTTTTTTTACCTCCTATTTTTTTCTTTTTGTCTTTTTTTCTTTCTTTTTTTTTTTTCTAATACAAAATATATTTCAACTGCTGTAATACAGTAGATTATAAACAGCTTTTCTGCGTGACAGAACACAGTCACCCCGTACTAAGAAACGATTTTTTCCAAGTCCTGCGCTACTTTCCAAGCAAATGGTGTATGAACATTAGGATTACCAGCAGCCGCATCTCCCATTACAATAGGATATGCATGCGGCGCAGTGGTGGAAGGAGTAGTAAGATCAAGGAGTGATCCACCTATCTGTTCTACTAAATTCCAGTTTCCCTCTTTTAGTGCCCCATCTCTTACAGCCTGCCAAAATCGTTGAGGTTCGCGTGGCATTACCATACCACTGCAAACTGGATTTTTACCACCTCCACCTTCTTCATTTCCTGTGACCTTGTCGTAGCTGGACACGATTCTGGGTTTTTGGCATAGGCAGGGGAGGAGCAGAGGGGGTGGGAGGGAGAGGAGGAGGAGCCAGAGGAGAGAGGAGTATGGGCTGGCACAAATGTCGGGGGGAGTGAGGGGGGCTGGGATTGATCTGCTGAGGTTTCTGCTTGTCGTTCTCGGAATCGGAATCGGTATCGAGTATAGGCCGATGCAGTTGGAAAGATGTAGGGGATTCGGGGCATTGGGGAGTGGCGTCTGGTAAGGGGCACAGACTCTCCCCCTCCCCCACCCCCTCATCTTTTTGTCTGTATTCTGGAGGGGGATGCAGGGGAGGTTTTAATGATACACCCCCATTCGCATTTTGCTGACTTTGTAAGCCCCCACTCGCATTTTGCTGATTTTGCAAGCCCCCACTCACATCTTGATTTTTGAAGCCCCCTACAACATGTCTAAGCAGTCCCCATGTAGGCAAAAGCCCCGACGCCTCTTTGTCCCCTTTCTCTGTTGCAGATTATCTTAAAATTTTACTGAATCTTCCTATATTTTGTGTTTATGTAACAGCTAGTTATAAGAACATTATGATTCTAAGGAATTAACCTTCATGATAGAATTATGTTAACACATTAACCAATGACGTATGAATCACTGTGCTGCTTGTTATCCAAGACTGTTATATGAAATCCCTATGCTATAGACCATAATACCCTTAGTCTTTACTCTCTAGACCATAACCAGTGCAACCAGGTTCTATTGTGTATAGGATGAGTTATTGGACAGCTTGGCAAGGCCAATATCCAGCCGTCCAACTTGGCAACAAAACTTACTTTTAAGGTGTCCTGAAGTGAACTACCTTCATTATAATACTAAAAATCATGCTCACAGGTCAAGAAGACCCTTGCCCAGGTGAAGACCCTTCCCCTGCGCAAGCGTAGTAACAGAAAAGGATGATACAGCAAATATTACAATTCTATGCAAATTTCTAACCAATCATTGTAATTGGGAGTGTACGACTTTGTAATTTTGTGTATAAATGTAATGGTAAAATCTACACAGGTGTGCTTGATTTGTTGAGATGCCACCGAGCACCCAGTGCTGCAATAAAGGAGTGCCTGCTTCTTAATGCTACATTGGTGTTAAAAGGTTTGATTCCCGATTTCGGTGACATCTCCAGAACTTCTGACAGTATTGATCCTAAATTGTTCCAGGTAAGAGCAGTCGTGGGGGATGCTTCTACTCCATGTGTTTTGGCCCATAATAACATATTTTTTAACCAGAGCCCATCTAAAGTAATTCCACGCTTCTCTAATACTAATTTCCACATTGATAGCACCATGGTATCTTCTTTAGATAACTTAGCCCCCATGTTGTCCCTGGTGGCTCACCTTACCAGTGTTACCTTCTCCTGGGATCTTGCAGCCGCCCACTGCGCTATTCTGCTTCACCAGGCTCCGCCTCCCCAGCAACCTGCTGGTCATTCTCAGGATCTGCTCCTGACACCCCTTACCGGGGTCACGTCAGCACAGTCTCAGGGTCTCTTTTTGATACCCTTTTCTGGGATCACATTTGCATGTCAGGGTCACCAAATGTGGTGATGCAAGTCGAGGCAGACTGAAAAACACTATATCTGCATGGCTGGGTTCTGGCAAAATGGCCTTTATTGTTTATACAAATTGCTTACATATCTTAGACAGTACATGTGTCAGACCCTGATAGGCTTTTGTGTTCTTCTTGCTTGCTATTTGCTGTTGCTGTAGGTGCCCGTATGCTGCGGTTCTAAGTTCCGATTCTTCACATCCTGTTTACATACCCGACAATTTGTGGCTGTCTTAAAGGTACACGGCTAAGTCTTTGAAGTCAACTAACTCATCTGCAGACCCACTGCAGACCCCAATAACCCTCATCATAAAAAAATTCTTCCTTATTTCCAATCCAAACCACCCTCTTTCAGTTTAAACCTTTGCTCTTGTCCTGTCACTGCAGGCCCTGGTAAAAAGTCTTTCTCCGTGTGTGGGAAAATTACTCGGGGGGGATATTAGAGAAAACTGGGACCTAATAGAAGCGTAGTGTTACAGAAAGCTTTTTATGATAAAATATAGTTATCACTTTCAAGATGGTTGACATGCACAAAATCTACTTTACCATGGCTCCTTAAGTAATACATCCCGCCATCTTAGCACATGCTGATAGGAGTAATAGAGGGTGGAGCAGAGTGGGGACACTGCAATCAAGCTCTGTTATACTCCCTGCAGGAATGGGAACTTGAAGGCACCACACAGCTGATAAGATGAGATGTCCACTGCTGAGCCAACAACTGTGGAGAAATTACTTTCCTCGGATGAGATGATCTCGTACTACTAACGTACACCTCCATCCCAAAGTTGCCTGCCTCCAAGGTACTACTACACCTCACTGGGCACACAATACCAGTCAGTAACAAAAATGTGTATGACTAGAATCACTCAAGCTCCACCTAAATGTAAAGAAAATGAACTGTTCTTGGACTGAAATAAGTCTAAAAGGGGGGAATTGTTGTCTAAACTCCTGAATTACCAAACTCTGATTTAGTGTTTAACTATATGTTAAACACATCTGTGCACAAAGTTTGGGTCAAGCTGACCCACCCTTTCAAGTCATCAAAATTAATGAATGAAATTACTTCTAATCAAGGAAGTGAATCTTGGGAAACAAAGAACAGATGAGGAAAAGAAAACCGTTATCAAAATTATGCAGAAAGAAGCCTCCAAGTGAGAAGTTCTGGCCAAGTTGATAAGGTGTTGTAATCCACAGAAAATTATTTGAAAATGGGACAAAGGTAATTGTGGTAGTAGAGTTCACAACCTCCAACTCAAATAGCCCCCCTGAAAGAGGGCAAAACCCTACTTGAGGAGCATGCATAGTTAGTGAAAAACTTCAGTAGTGCTATCTGAGGATGCACACTAATTTGCATTAGAAGCAAGAAACTTGTAACTAATCCTGTGTATGATAATGAATATGCAATGTACTATGAAGTATAAAAAGTGAACCAAGGAAGGGAGAAGTTAGGGAAGACTCCATTGTAACTTCTGGGATCAGTTAATGGACTGAACCTGTCTTTTCTCCCATAGGGATGCCTATTGGGAAGGACTTTATTCTATGACTAACTCATGCTAGCTGTTATTAGGCGCATTGCTTTAAGCTTGTTTTGCAGTCAGTTTATTATCACTGGCAATCTTTGAACCTTATTCTGTCACAAACTTGCATTTTGTATAATAAAAATTTTCAGGTGAAGTTCATTTTGTATAAGTCTCTGGAGATCTGAGTAGTTGTTATAAGGGATTTGACTCAGTGATGCTGTCAGTGGGGTTGCCTGAATAGGTTGGTCGAATCACCCTCTAATACAGTGGGCTGTCAAAACACAGGTAGTGGACAAGCTGGTTGGACACAAGGGTCTTGTCTTTCTTGGGAAACTGACAGGTTGATCAAATATAAATGGTTTGAGGAAACTCCCCCTCTTAACGTGACACTGTGTTTCTTGTAAGTCCCCTTTAAGTACTGAAACGCTGCAATAATGTCTCCCCAGAGCCTTCTCTTCTCCAGGCTGAACAACCCCAACTGTCTCAACCTTTCTTCAGAGGAGAGGTGTTGCAGACCTCTGACCATTTTTGTGGCCCTCCTCTGGACTCGCTCTAATAGGTCCGTGTCTTTCTTGTACTGTGGACTCCAGAGCTGAATGTGGTACTCCAGGTGGGGTCTCACGAGAGCAGAGTAGAGGGGAAGAATCATCTCTCTCAACCTGCTGGCCACGCTTCTTTTGATTCAGCCCAGGATGGGACTGGCTTTCAGAGCTGCACACACACGTTGCCAGTTCATGTCCATCTTTTCATCTACCAGTATCCCTGAGTTCTCCTCAGGGCTGCTCTCAATCCATTCATCCCCCAGTCCATATTGATATTCGGGATTGCCCTGATCCAGGTGCAGGACCTTGTTGAACTTCATGATGTTCACATGAGCCCGCTCCTCAAGACTGTCCAGGACCCTCTAGGTGGCATCCCTTCCCTCAAGCATATCAACTGCACCACTCTGTGGCACTTAGGGATATGGTTTAATGGTGGACTTGGCAGTGCTAGGTTGGCAGTTGGACTTGAAGATCTTAAGGTTCTTGTCCAACCTAAATGATTCTATAATTCTATCTGAAAACTTGCTGAGGGTGCACTCAATCCCATTGTCTATGTCATTGATGAAGATATTAAATAGTATTGGTCCCAGTACAGACCCTTGAGGGACACCACTCGTTAGTGGTTTCCACTTGGATATTGAGCCCTTGACTGTAACTCTTTGGACGCAAACATCCAGCCAGTTCCTTATGCATCTAACAGTCTATCTGTTGTCTCACAAATGGAGTTTGTTACCTGGTGTGCAAAAAACCAATCTCACACACAGAGCCGAGATATCATTTATTGCATGTCTGTGCAGAGATGGATGTTAGGTGGTGAATCCACAAAGCTAGCACACCTCTTAACACATAGTAAAATATTTTATACACTTTGAGCAATTGTTTATAATTACATTTAGTCACACTTAATTCTCATTGGTTCTTAAGAGCCTCATCTCCATTAAGAGGTACAATATTCTTTTTTTTCACCTCAGATATTCTGTGGGGAGGGGGCTTTGTTAGTAGGAGCCTTTCTTTGCTGGAGGGTGGATCTTTTAGTATGCTAGTTAGGATAGTTCACACATAGTTCCAGTAATTTTCTGCTTGGTCTCATTAATCATTTGGTTCTCCTTGAGTTTATCTTGTGCCTCAGCTTGACATATTTATGGTGTCCATTCCTTCTCCAAAGGCCATGTTTTGTTAAGTATTTGTAACATATTTTGTCTAAATTTCAAGTTAAATAACAGACTGACCTATTAACCACATATCTGCAAGCCGGTTGACTACACATCCATCAAACCCATAGCTCTACAATTCAGAGGCAATAATGCTGTGGGGGACTGTATCAAAGGCATTACAGAAGTCCAGGTAGATGGTATCAGTTGCTCTTCCCTTGTCTACTGATGCAGTCCCTCTATCATAGAAGGCCGCTAAATTGGTCAGGCTAGATTTACCCTTGGTGAAGCCCTTGTTGGCTGTCCCTAATCAACTCCCTGTCTTCCATATGCTTTGACAGAACTTCCAGGAGGATCTATTCCATGATATTACTGGGCATGGAGGTAAGGCTGACAGGTCGGTAGATCCCAGGGTCCTCCTTTTTACAGTTCTTTTTCAAAATGTGTGTGATGTTTTCCTTTTTCCAGTTACTGGGGACTTTGCCTGACTGCCACAACTTTTCAAATATAATGGAAAGTGGCATGGAAACTACATCAGCCAATTTCATTAGGACTCTGGGATGCATCTTGTCAGGTCCCATGACTTGTGTATGTTCAGGTTCCTCAAATGGTCTTGAACCTGATCTTCTACAATTGGAGAGACTTAATTTACCCAGTCCCTGCCTTGAGGTTCAGGGACTTGAGAGATGTGGGAAGAAAGATTGCCTGTGAAAACTGAGGAAAAAAAAGTTAACTCAGCCTTCTCCATGTCACTTGTCACCAGTTCTATCTTATTTATCAGGGGATTATATTTTCTTTAATCTTTCTTTTCTGACCTTTAGAAGCCCTTATTATTGTTCTTTGCATTCCTTGCCAAATTCAGGTCCAGGTGTCCCTTAGCTTTCCTACTCCCATCCCTACATACCTGGGCAGCATCCCTATATTCTTCTCAGGATACCTGTACCTGGTTCTACTTCCTGTGCATTTCCTTCTTACACTTTAGTTTGACCAGGATGTCCTTACTCAGCCATGCTGGTCTCTTGCCTTCCTTGCCTGATTTCTTACGCATGGGACTCGAGAGCTCAAGAGCTCTAAGAAAAACATCCTTAAAGTGCTGCCAGCTCTGTTATGCTGTTTTATTCCCAGGGGGTCCCATCCACTAATTCCTTAAACAACTGAAAATTTGCTGTCCTAAAATTCAGGATTCTTATTTTACTCATCACCTGGCCCATATCCCTCAAGGTTGTGAATTCCACCAGGGCATGATCACTGCAGCCCAGGCTGCCACCAATCTTTGACGTGCGGAATCAGACTCAGCATGGGGGGTGGGGGGGTGGGGAGGGGGGGTGGATAGCTGGGGCAACAGCTTGCCTCAATTTATACAATCAAATGTTGCATATACATAAGATTTCCAATGCAGTATTTAATAAGGGTCTTTTTATTTTCTGTACTTCCAGCCCTGACAATATCTTTCCAATGAGCAAGCACACAACCCAAGGGACTCTTTTTCAAAATTTCTCCTTGAGTGTTACCCATATTGCAACCTTTTATTAATTATTTTTTACTCAGATTCCAGCTACTCTTCTAATAAGTTTCCACATAAACCGCTTCTTGCACTTCTCTATAATTTTGTCCCAATCCTCTTCCCAAATGTCCCAAATTTCCAAAATTAAATTTTCTCTTCCACACACTAAATTATTTAGAAGTTTTGTAGGACTGGTGGTAGGGTTAGGTGATGATACCCAGAGCACTTCGAGCACTCTACTTTCTGCCTTTTAGAGCTACAATACCAGCACCTTTCACAAGACAGCACTTCAGTAAGACCCAGTCTGGGTGCCAACCATTGTACCTATTATTACAGCTTCTTATATTACCGCACACCAGACAGGGAATCACAGCTCCTTTTAAATAATATCGTTCGTTCCCCCTATTTATCCAATGTCCTCCCTTGTTCAATTATTCCCAGGGTTCCAACCCAAACCACTGGAGGAGTGATTCTCTTTGTCTTGTCCCGTTATCAGCATAAAGAGACATTAATTCATTCATACACTATTAAAACATGGTACACTCATACAAAACAAAGACTATTTACAAAATTCCCGGGCGTTCAAACCATACTGTTACCGATTAGTTAATAAGTTAAAATTGATTGATTCTATTTGATTAATTAATTGATTTTATAAAATCATTTAATAGAATTAAAATGTAGAAGGCTAAGGAAAAAAAATGTATAGGAAACTTGCATCTACGCAATAAGAGACGTTATGGAATCTTTTGTACGTCTTGTACCAAGGCTAGAAGAAGGGCCTGGAACTATTGCAATAACTCTAGGGTTGGAAGGTTCCATTGTATTTAACCAGTCTTCTGTACGCAGAGGTGTATTGAAATGTCAGAATATGAGATTAATGGGAACTGGGGAGAGTCGACTGGAACAGCTTGTAGGTGCCTGCCAAGAAACTGTGAACTTTAGTAAAAGGTAATTCCGGCAGGGGGAGATCGCGACCACCGACTCATATACCACCTACCCAAATCGTACCCCAGACCCATTTCCAGACCTTTCTAAGCTTTGCTGCACATAATCGGATATAGGAGGAGAGTATGTAAATGATTTATGGGAAATGTTATGATTATGTATGAATAATTAATGAATATGTATGAATAAGTTCTATATATGGAATCTGATTTTGGGACCTGGTGTGCGTTGATCGTGAGAGGACTCGCTCACGCACCCGGCCGTCAATAAAGAAGTGTCTGCTTATCTACATCACATTGGTGTCGATAAGTTCTTCAGTCCGAGATTTCGGTAACAGTTTTGGCGACCCAGATGGGACCTCGCTGAAGGAGACCGGAGGAGTCGGGGACCTGATCGGTTCCGGCCGGCACCGAGGATTTCTCGGGGACACCCATCGATCCCCCATCCGTAAGGCTCTTCGCGACGTTCCCTGGATATTTGGTAAGACACTTCTTTTTGTAATTGTAGTAAGTGGGTGGGAGTCCCACTAAAGTAAGTAAGTAAGTGCACTGGAGAAAGTGGGGGGGAGTCCCACTATAATAATTGTATGGGAAAGAGTGGGAGGGAGTCCCACCAGTGGGTTGGAGTCCCACTGAGTAAGTCTACCTGTCAGACGCGGTGAAAGAGCTGCGCAGGGTAGGACTAGGAGTCTGCCCGTAAGACATAAGCGAAAGCTATTGCAGGGTTGGACTAAAAGGATCCTTGTGGAAGTGGAAGCCTAGGCGTCTGCCCGTAAGACATAAGCGAAAGCTATTGCAGGGTTGGACAAAAGTGTAGACAAGAGAAACTATATGCTATAGTGTTCTCTAAGGTAGTGCCTCTAACAAGATGTTAGAAGTTTTTGGTGTTCTTTGTTGTTTTGTGAGTTTGTGTATTAAGAAGAAAATTAAGAGGTATAATATTGTGTTATATGTTTGTTTAAAGTAACTGTGGGAAAGTGTGAGTGTGGCTGTAAGAGTGAGACTGTGGAGTGTGGATCCGCGGATCGGAGTGATAGAGTTGAATAATTGTGTATTGTACTGTGGGTAATTACACCATGGCAACTAAGTTAACTCGGTTGTTTAAAAGTAAAAGCTTGGGTAATCTTGTGTTAAATGATAAAATCCCGAAAAATTCTCCATTGGGATGTTTATTGGCGCATTGGGGGGATTTATATGAGGATTTGCCAAAGAGCCAGATGATTGAATATTGTAATAATTGGTGGCCACTATATATATTAGAAGATCAGGAAAAGTGGCCCATGAACGGGACACTGAATTATAACACTATTTTGCAGTTAATGCTGTATTGTAAAAGAGAAGGGAAATGGAGTGAAATGCCAGATGTGGATTTGTTTTTTTTATTTAAGACAAAGAAAGGATTGGCAGGATGAATGTAAGCTAACTATTAGAGATAATTTGGTAATAGCTATAACTTCTGATAATAAGAAAGTGGAAAAAAAATGTTGTTCAACTTGTGAGGTTGGGAGTGGATACAGGAGCAACATTTTATTATTAAATACCTGTAAAGGAAAAACTGGAACAAAAACAGGCCATTCCTGCAACCCCTGGATTTGAAATTTGGAAATAAGATAATTACACATGAATTTTTGTATGTACCAGTATGTCTGGTACCCTTCTTAGGAAGAGATTTGTTATCTAAATTAAATGCACAGATTGTTTTTGGCGAAGGAGAACTTTTCTTGAAAATACCTGAGTCACAAACGGGAGAAATCCTGATGATACAAGAAAAGGTAAAGGAACAAGAAACTCCACTCGAGGTGGATTTGGCAGTGACCCCTACTGTATGGGAAACAAATATTCCTGGCAAATCGAAACTAGCAGAACCAGTTAAAATAGATTTGAAGGAAGGCGCAGGAACAGTGAGAATTAAACAATATTCAATCAAACCAGAAGTGAGACAGGAATTGAAGAAATTGATTGATAAATTTTTGGAGTATAAAATTTTGGAAGAATGTGAATCTGAGTATAATACTCCTATTTTACCAGTCAGAAAACCTTCGAGTGAATATAGACTGGTACAAGACTTGAGAGCAGTAAATCAAATAGTTAAGGATATTTATCCTGTAGTAGCAAACCCTTATACACTGTTAACAGCACTGAGGGAGAATTATCAGTGGTTTACAGTGCTTGATCTAAAAGATGCTTTCTTTTGTATACCTTTGGAAAAGGGAAGCAGAAAACTGTTTGCTTTTGAATGGGAAAATCCTCAAACCAGGCAAAAGATGCAGCTGACATGGACTAGATTACCCCAAGGATTTAAAAACAGTCCAACTATTTTTGGAAATCAATTAGCAAAGGAATTTGAAATCTGGAAACAGGACAAACCAATACCTGGACATTTATTTTTGTAATATGTGGATGATATATTGATTGCTACAGAAGAAAGATTTATTTGTATACAGGTGACTATTGACCTTTTGAATTTCCTGGGACTAAATGGGTATAAGGTATCCAGGAAGAAAGCCCAAATAGCCTGCCAGACTGTGATATATCTGGGCTTTGAGATTTTAAAAGGACAACGACAATTAGGAAAAATCGCAAAGAAGCTATTTGTGGTATACCTGAGCCGAGAAATATCCATGAACTCAGAGCATTTTTAGGAATGACTGGGTGGTGTCGCCTTTGGATCATGAACTATGGGCTAATAGCTAAACCGCTGTACGAGGCCCAAAAGAACTCTCCCTTTGTATGGGGCCCACAACAACAAAAGGCTTTTGTAGAGTTGAAACGTGCCTTAATGTCTGCACCTGCCTTGGGACTGCCGGATCTAACCAAAGATTTCCAGTTGTTCGTTCATGAAAGACAACACCTTGCACTGGGCGTGTTAACCCAGAGGATAGGAAGCTGGAAACGACCAGTCGGATATTTCTCTAAACAACTGGACACAGTGAGTAAAGGGTGGCCAAACTGCCTTTGAGCAGTGGCCGCAATAGTGATGCTCATACAAGAAGCTCGGAAATTGACTTTGGGAAGAACAATAACAGTCTATGTTCCACACATGGTGATAACTGTCCTAGAACAGAAGGGGGGACATTGGCTGTTCCCCAGCCGAATGATGAAATACCAGGTGGTATTGACTGAACAAGATGATGTGATTCTAAAGACAACTAACCTGGTAAATCCTGCAGTGTTTTTAAGTTCCATACAGGAAGAAGGACGACTGGAACATGATTGATTGGCTGCCATCGAGTATGTTTATTCCAGTCGTGAAGATCTGAAGGATGTGCCATTGGAACGACCAGATTGGGAACTGTATACTGATGGAAGCAGCTTTATGGAACAAGGAGTTCGATACGCTGGATATGCGGTAACAACAGAGACTACAGTTATAGAAGCAGGAGCATTGGCGAGTACCACATCAGCCCAAAAGGCAGAACTCATCGCTTTAATTCGAGCCTTAGAATTAAGCAAAGACAAGAGAGTAAATATCTGGACTGATTCGAAATATGCCTTTGGGGTAGTGCATGTCCATGGAGCTTTGTGGAAAGAGAGGGGGTTATTGTCCTCTCAAGGATCAAATATTAAGCATCAAGCAGAGATTTTACGATTATTGCAAGCAGTTCAAAAGCCAGACCAAGTAGCAATCATGCACTGTAAGGCACATCAGAGTGGGAATACAAAAATAATAGCTGGGAATAATTTAGCTGATAAGACTGCAAAAAGGGTAGCAAAGAAACAAGCATTGCAAATGGCAATAATTCCTTCTAAAACAGTAACCCTTCCCAGGGAAAAACCGAGATATTCAGAAGAAGATGACAAATTGGGTCAGTTATTAAATGCTAAGAAAAACTTAGCTGGATGGTGGATAACTCCTAACGGGCAAGTAGTAATTCCACCTCCTTTGATGAGAGAGATAATTCAAATGAGACATCAAGAATGTCATTGGGGGGCAGAAGCCTTAGTAACATTTTTACGAAAGCAAGTAATATCAGTTAAGATGTTAGGAATAGCCAAAATGGTAACTGCAAAGTGTAAAGTATGTTTGAAAAATAATCCAGTGATTAAGAAAAAGGTTCAAATGGGTAGGCTGAAATCTGGTACAGAACCTGGAGATTACTGGCAAGTAGATTTTTCAGAGTTGCCTAGATACAATGGGTACCGGTACATCTTGGTAGGGGTTGATACTTTTACAGGATGGCCAGAAGCCCTTTCCTGTCGCACTACACAAGCAAAAGAGGTTGTAAAATGGTTATTACAAGAAATAATTCTGAGATTTGGAGTTCCTATTGGAATTTCCTCTGACAGAAGTCCACACTTTGTTGCTGAAGTAGTCCAAAGTGTTAGCAAAGCATTGGGTATTAATTGGGATTTACATTCATCTTGGAGGCCACAATCTAGTGGGAAAGTGGAAAAGATGAATCAAACGTTAAAATGACAAATAAGTAAAATTTGTCAAGAAACCAGTTTAAAGTGGCCTCAGGCACTTCCATTGGCGTTATTACGAATCAGACTACAACCAAAGAGTGGAACCTCAGTCAGTCCTTATGAGTTATTATATGGAAAACCATATGAGTCTCCAGAACCAAATCCGAACATACACGTGAAAGGAAAGCAGGATGTATATAACTATTTGCTTTCTCTAGGAAAAACTTTGACTGCAATTCGGAGTGCAGTAATTTGGAATAGACCTTTATCTCTGGAAAATTCAGTGCATGATTTCCAGCCGGGAGACTATGTTTATGTGAAGAATTGGACCTCCAAACCTTTGCAGGAGCGTTGGAGAGGACCCTTCCAGATACTGCTAACCACCTTTACAGCTATCAGAATTGCAGAATCGGATGCTTGGATACATTATACTCGAGTGAAGAAAGCACCGTGAAGAAAGCATCTATTCCGTGGAAGATTGTGAAACGTAACTCAGAGACTTAAAATTGACTTTGAAACATGTTTAATTTTGCATATCAGGTTATGATTGGTTTTTGGATTTTCTTTTGGTTGGTAGTGTTGGTGGGATCATGGGCTGACTTGGTGGACAGGAACAAAAGACAAATAGAAACAGAACAAGTAATTGACATTCCCAAACAGATGGCTGAGGAAAATTTGATGGTAGGATTGATTAAAGAATTTGCCAATTTACAAAACATCACGCAGATTACTGCTTGTTTGCCAATACCGAAGGCAGTAGGTGAATCTATTCCATGGGGAATTTTAACTATGAATTTGACTAACCTGGAACATAAAAATGAAACCAATTATTGTGAACAGAGGCCAGTGACTCAATGGTATGAGCAAGTGAAAGTCACTAGAAAACAGTGGAAAACTCCAGGTAGTCTGGCGGATTGTGAAAAATTGTTAAATCATGTTTTTACCAAAATAGGGAGATTTAAGACTGTGGGATGGTGTTCTTATGATGAACAATTTAAAATCAACGTGAGCAAAAGTGTTATGGAATGGAAGTGTAACGAAACTGGCCAGAGCACCCAGTTAGTAGACCAGTGGGACTCTATATGGTCTATGTCCATATTTTCCCATTTTCAGTATATGGCAAGAATTTCTTGGTGTTTTACTTGGGATGGAAAGGTTTTTTCAGTATTACCCTGGGTAGATGATAGGTCAACTACATCGGGAGAGAAGGAAAATAAAATAGTGCCATGGTGGAAATGTGAAAAAGTGTATGATTGTAGTAATGCAGACTTAGTAATTCAAAGAATTCCTCCGTTGGCTGCTGCTTTGAAATATGGTTGTTTTTGTCGAGGTCTTAAGAATACTCTCAATTTAATCAGCGCCTTTACAGTCAGAAGAGGAACTTTGTTTAGTTGTAGAAAATCTTCTATTCGAAGTCCAGGACATTTAGTTTGGGCATTAAGTGATGGAACCTGGACAACACACCTACCATTAGATGGTAAGGTGAAACAAATCACATTGGGCATGCCAACATTGTATCTGATTTGGAAGAAATCACCATTTAAAGGATCTCTAGGGAATCTAGAATTAAAACGAATAAAGAGATCAGGGATAAGTGATGATATTTGGAATGAACCATCTACAGGAGTGAAAATTGGCTGGGCACCGGAATCACTTTTAAATCCTATAGCTTCATATAGAAACAGAGCATGGCTCTATCAGTTAACTGGTCAAGTGGAAAAATTGGCAAACGTTACCAAGAAGGGGTTTAAGGAATTGAATATACAACTACAGGCAACTTCCAGAATGACTTTACAAAATAGAATGGCACAAGATATGCTCCTACTTAAAGAACATGGAGTGTGTGGATATCTTAAGGATAAACTGGACCACTGTTGTATCCACATTCCAAATGTCACTCAGGATGTGGAACATGATCTAGATCTACTGGGAAAAATTGAAAAAGAAACTGAAACAATTCAAAAGGATATGTCAGAAGATTGGCTTGGGAAAATTTTTAACAAACTGGGATGGAATTTGAGCTCTTGGATACAATCTATAATTAAGACTTTGTTTCTGTTACTAGTTGTCTTTTTGATGAGCATGCTGATATATGCATGTCTGAAGAAACAGTTTACCAATAGAATTGCGGTGAGTCGTATGATTATGAGAGAAGTACCAACTATTTCACCAAGACATGATCCATTACCCAAATATGTTGTAACAAAAGATATATGAATAAAGTGAAAGTATTGAAATAATGATTTTCAACACTTTCAAAGGGGGGAAATGTTACCGATTAGTTAATAAGTTAAAATCGATTGATTCTATTTGATTAATTAATTGATTTTATAAAATCATTTAATAGAATTAAAATGTAGAAGGCTAAGGAAAAAAAAATGTATAGGAAACTTGCATCTACGCAATAAGAGACGTTATGGAATCTTTTGTACGTCTTGTACCAAGGCTAGAAGAAGGGCCTGGAACTATTGCAATAACTCTAGGGTTGGAAGGTTCCATTGTATTTAACCAGTCTTCTGTACGCAGAGGTGTATTGAAATGTCAGAATATGAGATTAATGGGAACTGGGGAGAGTCGACTGGAACAGCTTGTAGGTGCCTGCCAAGAAACTGTGAACTTTAGTAAAAGGTAATTCCGGCAGGGGGAGATCGCGACCACCGACTCATATACCACCTACCCAAATCGTACCCCAGACCCATTTCCAGACCTTTCTAAGCTTTGCTGCACATAATCGGATATAGGAGGAGAGTATGTAAATGATTTATGGGAAATGTTATGATTATGTATGAATAATTAATGAATATGTATGAATAAGTTCTATATATGGAATCTGATTTTGGGACCTGGTGTGCGTTGATCGTGAGAGGACTCGCTCACGCACCCGGCCGTCAATAAAGAAGTGTCTGCTTATCTACATCACATTGGTGTCGATAAGTTCTTCAGTCCGAGATTTCGGTAACAGTTTTGGCGACCCAGATGGGACCTCGCTGAAGGAGACCGGAGGAGTCGGGGACCTGATCGGTTCCGGCCGGCACCGAGGATTTCTCGGGGACACCCATCGATCCCCCATCCGTAAGGCTCTTCGCGACGTTCCCTGGATATTTGGTAAGACACTTCTTTTTGTAATTGTAGTAAGTGGGTGGGAGTCCCACTAAAGTAAGTAAGTAAGTGCACTGGAGAAAGTGGGGGGGAGTCCCACTATAATAATTGTATGGGAAAGAGTGGGAGGGAGTCCCACCAGTGGGTTGGAGTCCCACTGAGTAAGTCTACCTGTCAGACGCGGTGAAAGAGCTGCGCAGGGTAGGACTAGGAGTCTGCCCGTAAGACATAAGCGAAAGCTATTGCAGGGTTGGACTAAAAGGATCCTTGTGGAAGTGGAAGCCTAGGCGTCTGCCCGTAAGACATAAGCGAAAGCTATTGCAGGGTTGGACAAAAGTGTAGACAAGAGAAACTATATGCTATAGTGTTCTCTAAGGTAGTGCCTCTAACAAGATGTTAGAAGTTTTTGGTGTTCTTTGTTGTTTTGTGAGTTTGTGTATTAAGAAGAAAATTAAGAGGTATAATATTGTGTTATATGTTTGTTTAAAGTAACTGTGGGAAAGTGTGAGTGTGGCTGTAAGAGTGAGACTGTGGAGTGTGGATCCGCGGATCGGAGTGATAGAGTTGAATAATTGTGTATTGTACTGTGGGTAATTACACCATGGCAACTAAGTTAACTCGGTTGTTTAAAAGTAAAAGCTTGGGTAATCTTGTGTTAAATGATAAAATCCCGAAAAATTCTCCATTGGGATGTTTATTGGCGCATTGGGGGGATTTATATGAGGATTTGCCAAAGAGCCAGATGATTGAATATTGTAATAATTGGTGGCCACTATATATATTAGAAGATCAGGAAAAGTGGCCCATGAACGGGACACTGAATTATAACACTATTTTGCAGTTAATGCTGTATTGTAAAAGAGAAGGGAAATGGAGTGAAATGCCAGATGTGGATTTGTTTTTTTTATTTAAGACAAAGAAAGGATTGGCAGGATGAATGTAAGCTAACTATTAGAGATAATTTGGTAATAGCTATAACTTCTGATAATAAGAAAGTGGAAAAAAAATGTTGTTCAACTTGTGAGGTTGGGAGTGGATACAGGAGCAACATTTTATTATTAAATACCTGTAAAGGAAAAACTGGAACAAAAACAGGCCATTCCTGCAACCCCTGGATTTGAAATTTGGAAATAAGATAATTACACATGAATTTTTGTATGTACCAGTATGTCTGGTACCCTTCTTAGGAAGAGATTTGTTATCTAAATTAAATGCACAGATTGTTTTTGGCGAAGGAGAACTTTTCTTGAAAATACCTGAGTCACAAACGGGAGAAATCCTGATGATACAAGAAAAGGTAAAGGAACAAGAAACTCCACTCGAGGTGGATTTGGCAGTGACCCCTACTGTATGGGAAACAAATATTCCTGGCAAATCGAAACTAGCAGAACCAGTTAAAATAGATTTGAAGGAAGGCGCAGGAACAGTGAGAATTAAACAATATTCAATCAAACCAGAAGTGAGACAGGAATTGAAGAAATTGATTGATAAATTTTTGGAGTATAAAATTTTGGAAGAATGTGAATCTGAGTATAATACTCCTATTTTACCAGTCAGAAAACCTTCGAGTGAATATAGACTGGTACAAGACTTGAGAGCAGTAAATCAAATAGTTAAGGATATTTATCCTGTAGTAGCAAACCCTTATACACTGTTAACAGCACTGAGGGAGAATTATCAGTGGTTTACAGTGCTTGATCTAAAAGATGCTTTCTTTTGTATACCTTTGGAAAAGGGAAGCAGAAAACTGTTTGCTTTTGAATGGGAAAATCCTCAAACCAGGCAAAAGATGCAGCTGACATGGACTAGATTACCCCAAGGATTTAAAAACAGTCCAACTATTTTTGGAAATCAATTAGCAAAGGAATTTGAAATCTGGAAACAGGACAAACCAATACCTGGACATTTATTTTTGTAATATGTGGATGATATATTGATTGCTACAGAAGAAAGATTTATTTGTATACAGGTGACTATTGACCTTTTGAATTTCCTGGGACTAAATGGGTATAAGGTATCCAGGAAGAAAGCCCAAATAGCCTGCCAGACTGTGATATATCTGGGCTTTGAGATTTTAAAAGGACAACGACAATTAGGAAAAATCGCAAAGAAGCTATTTGTGGTATACCTGAGCCGAGAAATATCCATGAACTCAGAGCATTTTTAGGAATGACTGGGTGGTGTCGCCTTTGGATCATGAACTATGGGCTAATAGCTAAACCGCTGTACGAGGCCCAAAAGAACTCTCCCTTTGTATGGGGCCCACAACAACAAAAGGCTTTTGTAGAGTTGAAACGTGCCTTAATGTCTGCACCTGCCTTGGGACTGCCGGATCTAACCAAAGATTTCCAGTTGTTCGTTCATGAAAGACAACACCTTGCACTGGGCGTGTTAACCCAGAGGATAGGAAGCTGGAAACGACCAGTCGGATATTTCTCTAAACAACTGGACACAGTGAGTAAAGGGTGGCCAAACTGCCTTTGAGCAGTGGCCGCAATAGTGATGCTCATACAAGAAGCTCGGAAATTGACTTTGGGAAGAACAATAACAGTCTATGTTCCACACATGGTGATAACTGTCCTAGAACAGAAGGGGGGACATTGGCTGTTCCCCAGCCGAATGATGAAATACCAGGTGGTATTGACTGAACAAGATGATGTGATTCTAAAGACAACTAACCTGGTAAATCCTGCAGTGTTTTTAAGTTCCATACAGGAAGAAGGACGACTGGAACATGATTGATTGGCTGCCATCGAGTATGTTTATTCCAGTCGTGAAGATCTGAAGGATGTGCCATTGGAACGACCAGATTGGGAACTGTATACTGATGGAAGCAGCTTTATGGAACAAGGAGTTCGATACGCTGGATATGCGGTAACAACAGAGACTACAGTTATAGAAGCAGGAGCATTGGCGAGTACCACATCAGCCCAAAAGGCAGAACTCATCGCTTTAATTCGAGCCTTAGAATTAAGCAAAGACAAGAGAGTAAATATCTGGACTGATTCGAAATATGCCTTTGGGGTAGTGCATGTCCATGGAGCTTTGTGGAAAGAGAGGGGGTTATTGTCCTCTCAAGGATCAAATATTAAGCATCAAGCAGAGATTTTACGATTATTGCAAGCAGTTCAAAAGCCAGACCAAGTAGCAATCATGCACTGTAAGGCACATCAGAGTGGGAATACAAAAATAATAGCTGGGAATAATTTAGCTGATAAGACTGCAAAAAGGGTAGCAAAGAAACAAGCATTGCAAATGGCAATAATTCCTTCTAAAACAGTAACCCTTCCCAGGGAAAAACCGAGATATTCAGAAGAAGATGACAAATTGGGTCAGTTATTAAATGCTAAGAAAAACTTAGCTGGATGGTGGATAACTCCTAACGGGCAAGTAGTAATTCCACCTCCTTTGATGAGAGAGATAATTCAAATGAGACATCAAGAATGTCATTGGGGGGCAGAAGCCTTAGTAACATTTTTACGAAAGCAAGTAATATCAGTTAAGATGTTAGGAATAGCCAAAATGGTAACTGCAAAGTGTAAAGTATGTTTGAAAAATAATCCAGTGATTAAGAAAAAGGTTCAAATGGGTAGGCTGAAATCTGGTACAGAACCTGGAGATTACTGGCAAGTAGATTTTTCAGAGTTGCCTAGATACAATGGGTACCGGTACATCTTGGTAGGGGTTGATACTTTTACAGGATGGCCAGAAGCCCTTTCCTGTCGCACTACACAAGCAAAAGAGGTTGTAAAATGGTTATTACAAGAAATAATTCTGAGATTTGGAGTTCCTATTGGAATTTCCTCTGACAGAAGTCCACACTTTGTTGCTGAAGTAGTCCAAAGTGTTAGCAAAGCATTGGGTATTAATTGGGATTTACATTCATCTTGGAGGCCACAATCTAGTGGGAAAGTGGAAAAGATGAATCAAACGTTAAAACGACAAATAAGTAAAATTTGTCAAGAAACCAGTTTAAAGTGGCCTCAGGCACTTCCATTGGCGTTATTACGAATCAGACTACAACCAAAGAGTGGAACCTCAGTCAGTCCTTATGAGTTATTATATGGAAAACCATATGAGTCTCCAGAACCAAATCCGAACATACACGTGAAAGGAAAGCAGGATGTATATAACTATTTGCTTTCTCTAGGAAAAACTTTGACTGCAATTCGGAGTGCAGTAATTTGGAATAGACCTTTATCTCTGGAAAATTCAGTGCATGATTTCCAGCCGGGAGACTATGTTTATGTGAAGAATTGGACCTCCAAACCTTTGCAGGAGCGTTGGAGAGGACCCTTCCAGATACTGCTAACCACCTTTACAGCTATCAGAATTGCAGAATCGGATGCTTGGATACATTATACTCGAGTGAAGAAAGCACCGTGAAGAAAGCATCTATTCCGTGGAAGATTGTGAAACGTAACTCAGAGACTTAAAATTGACTTTGAAACATGTTTAATTTTGCATATCAGGTTATGATTGGTTTTTGGATTTTCTTTTGGTTGGTAGTGTTGGTGGGATCATGGGCTGACTTGGTGGACAGGAACAAAAGACAAATAGAAACAGAACAAGTAATTGACATTCCCAAACAGATGGCTGAGGAAAATTTGATGGTAGGATTGATTAAAGAATTTGCCAATTTACAAAACATCACGCAGATTACTGCTTGTTTGCCAATACCGAAGGCAGTAGGTGAATCTATTCCATGGGGAATTTTAACTATGAATTTGACTAACCTGGAACATAAAAATGAAACCAATTATTGTGAACAGAGGCCAGTGACTCAATGGTATGAGCAAGTGAAAGTCACTAGAAAACAGTGGAAAACTCCAGGTAGTCTGGCGGATTGTGAAAAATTGTTAAATCATGTTTTTACCAAAATAGGGAGATTTAAGACTGTGGGATGGTGTTCTTATGATGAACAATTTAAAATCAACGTGAGCAAAAGTGTTATGGAATGGAAGTGTAACGAAACTGGCCAGAGCACCCAGTTAGTAGACCAGTGGGACTCTATATGGTCTATGTCCATATTTTCCCATTTTCAGTATATGGCAAGAATTTCTTGGTGTTTTACTTGGGATGGAAAGGTTTTTTCAGTATTACCCTGGGTAGATGATAGGTCAACTACATCGGGAGAGAAGGAAAATAAAATAGTGCCATGGTGGAAATGTGAAAAAGTGTATGATTGTAGTAATGCAGACTTAGTAATTCAAAGAATTCCTCCGTTGGCTGCTGCTTTGAAATATGGTTGTTTTTGTCGAGGTCTTAAGAATACTCTCAATTTAATCAGCGCCTTTACAGTCAGAAGAGGAACTTTGTTTAGTTGTAGAAAATCTTCTATTCGAAGTCCAGGACATTTAGTTTGGGCATTAAGTGATGGAACCTGGACAACACACCTACCATTAGATGGTAAGGTGAAACAAATCACATTGGGCATGCCAACATTGTATCTGATTTGGAAGAAATCACCATTTAAAGGATCTCTAGGGAATCTAGAATTAAAACGAATAAAGAGATCAGGGATAAGTGATGATATTTGGAATGAACCATCTACAGGAGTGAAAATTGGCTGGGCACCGGAATCACTTTTAAATCCTATAGCTTCATATAGAAACAGAGCATGGCTCTATCAGTTAACTGGTCAAGTGGAAAAATTGGCAAACGTTACCAAGAAGGGGTTTAAGGAATTGAATATACAACTACAGGCAACTTCCAGAATGACTTTACAAAATAGAATGGCACAAGATATGCTCCTACTTAAAGAACATGGAGTGTGTGGATATCTTAAGGATAAACTGGACCACTGTTGTATCCACATTCCAAATGTCACTCAGGATGTGGAACATGATCTAGATCTACTGGGAAAAATTGAAAAAGAAACTGAAACAATTCAAAAGGATATGTCAGAAGATTGGCTTGGGAAAATTTTTAACAAACTGGGATGGAATTTGAGCTCTTGGATACAATCTATAATTAAGACTTTGTTTCTGTTACTAGTTGTCTTTTTGATGAGCATGCTGATATATGCATGTCTGAAGAAACAGTTTACCAATAGAATTGCGGTGAGTCGTATGATTATGAGAGAAGTACCAACTATTTCACCAAGACATGATCCATTACCCAAATATGTTGTAACAAAAGATATATGAATAAAGTGAAAGTATTGAAATAATGATTTTCAACACTTTCAAAGGGGGGAAATGTTACCGATTAGTTAATAAGTTAAAATCGATTGATTCTATTTGATTAATTAATTGATTTTATAAAATCATTTAATAGAATTAAAATGTAGAAGGCTAAGGAAAAAAAAATGTATAGGAAACTTGCATCTACGCAATAAGAGACGTTATGGAATCTTTTGTACGTCTTGTACCAAGGCTAGAAGAAGGGCCTGGAACTATTGCAATAACTCTAGGGTTGGAAGGTTCCATTGTATTTAACCAGTCTTCTGTACGCAGAGGTGTATTGAAATGTCAGAATATGAGATTAATGGGAACTGGGGAGAGTCGACTGGAACAGCTTGTAGGTGCCTGCCAAGAAACTGTGAACTTTAGTAAAAGGTAATTCCGGCAGGGGGAGATCGCGACCACCGACTCATATACCACCTACCCAAATCGTACCCCAGACCCATTTCCAGACCTTTCTAAGCTTTGCTGCACATAATCGGATATAGGAGGAGAGTATGTAAATGATTTATGGGAAATGTTATGATTATGTATGAATAATTAATGAATATGTATGAATAAGTTCTATATATGGAATCTGATTTTGGGACCTGGTGTGCGTTGATCGTGAGAGGACTCGCTCACGCACCCGGCCGTCAATAAAGAAGTGTCTGCTTATCTACATCACATTGGTGTCGATAAGTTCTTCAGTCCGAGATTTCGGTAACAGTTTTGGCGACCCAGATGGGACCTCGCTGAAGGAGACCGGAGGAGTCGGGGACCTGATCGGTTCCGGCCGGCACCGAGGATTTCTCGGGGACACCCATCGATCCCCCATCCGTAAGGCTCTTCGCGACGTTCCCTGGATATTTGGTAAGACACTTCTTTTTGTAATTGTAGTAAGTGGGTGGGAGTCCCACTAAAGTAAGTAAGTAAGTGCACTGGAGAAAGTGGGGGGGAGTCCCACTATAATAATTGTATGGGAAAGAGTGGGAGGGAGTCCCACCAGTGGGTTGGAGTCCCACTGAGTAAGTCTACCTGTCAGACGCGGTGAAAGAGCTGCGCAGGGTAGGACTAGGAGTCTGCCCGTAAGACATAAGCGAAAGCTATTGCAGGGTTGGACTAAAAGGATCCTTGTGGAAGTGGAAGCCTAGGCGTCTGCCCGTAAGACATAAGCGAAAGCTATTGCAGGGTTGGACAAAAGTGTAGACAAGAGAAACTATATGCTATAGTGTTCTCTAAGGTAGTGCCTCTAACAAGATGTTAGAAGTTTTTGGTGTTCTTTGTTGTTTTGTGAGTTTGTGTATTAAGAAGAAAATTAAGAGGTATAATATTGTGTTATATGTTTGTTTAAAGTAACTGTGGGAAAGTGTGAGTGTGGCTGTAAGAGTGAGACTGTGGAGTGTGGATCCGCGGATCGGAGTGATAGAGTTGAATAATTGTGTATTGTACTGTGGGTAATTACACCATGGCAACTAAGTTAACTCGGTTGTTTAAAAGTAAAAGCTTGGGTAATCTTGTGTTAAATGATAAAATCCCGAAAAATTCTCCATTGGGATGTTTATTGGCGCATTGGGGGGATTTATATGAGGATTTGCCAAAGAGCCAGATGATTGAATATTGTAATAATTGGTGGCCACTATATATATTAGAAGATCAGGAAAAGTGGCCCATGAACGGGACACTGAATTATAACACTATTTTGCAGTTAATGCTGTATTGTAAAAGAGAAGGGAAATGGAGTGAAATGCCAGATGTGGATTTGTTTTTTTTATTTAAGACAAAGAAAGGATTGGCAGGATGAATGTAAGCTAACTATTAGAGATAATTTGGTAATAGCTATAACTTCTGATAATAAGAAAGTGGAAAAAAAATGTTGTTCAACTTGTGAGGTTGGGAGTGGATACAGGAGCAACATTTTATTATTAAATACCTGTAAAGGAAAAACTGGAACAAAAACAGGCCATTCCTGCAACCCCTGGATTTGAAATTTGGAAATAAGATAATTACACATGAATTTTTGTATGTACCAGTATGTCTGGTACCCTTCTTAGGAAGAGATTTGTTATCTAAATTAAATGCACAGATTGTTTTTGGCGAAGGAGAACTTTTCTTGAAAATACCTGAGTCACAAACGGGAGAAATCCTGATGATACAAGAAAAGGTAAAGGAACAAGAAACTCCACTCGAGGTGGATTTGGCAGTGACCCCTACTGTATGGGAAACAAATATTCCTGGCAAATCGAAACTAGCAGAACCAGTTAAAATAGATTTGAAGGAAGGCGCAGGAACAGTGAGAATTAAACAATATTCAATCAAACCAGAAGTGAGACAGGAATTGAAGAAATTGATTGATAAATTTTTGGAGTATAAAATTTTGGAAGAATGTGAATCTGAGTATAATACTCCTATTTTACCAGTCAGAAAACCTTCGAGTGAATATAGACTGGTACAAGACTTGAGAGCAGTAAATCAAATAGTTAAGGATATTTATCCTGTAGTAGCAAACCCTTATACACTGTTAACAGCACTGAGGGAGAATTATCAGTGGTTTACAGTGCTTGATCTAAAAGATGCTTTCTTTTGTATACCTTTGGAAAAGGGAAGCAGAAAACTGTTTGCTTTTGAATGGGAAAATCCTCAAACCAGGCAAAAGATGCAGCTGACATGGACTAGATTACCCCAAGGATTTAAAAACAGTCCAACTATTTTTGGAAATCAATTAGCAAAGGAATTTGAAATCTGGAAACAGGACAAACCAATACCTGGACATTTATTTTTGTAATATGTGGATGATATATTGATTGCTACAGAAGAAAGATTTATTTGTATACAGGTGACTATTGACCTTTTGAATTTCCTGGGACTAAATGGGTATAAGGTATCCAGGAAGAAAGCCCAAATAGCCTGCCAGACTGTGATATATCTGGGCTTTGAGATTTTAAAAGGACAACGACAATTAGGAAAAATCGCAAAGAAGCTATTTGTGGTATACCTGAGCCGAGAAATATCCATGAACTCAGAGCATTTTTAGGAATGACTGGGTGGTGTCGCCTTTGGATCATGAACTATGGGCTAATAGCTAAACCGCTGTACGAGGCCCAAAAGAACTCTCCCTTTGTATGGGGCCCACAACAACAAAAGGCTTTTGTAGAGTTGAAACGTGCCTTAATGTCTGCACCTGCCTTGGGACTGCCGGATCTAACCAAAGATTTCCAGTTGTTCGTTCATGAAAGACAACACCTTGCACTGGGCGTGTTAACCCAGAGGATAGGAAGCTGGAAACGACCAGTCGGATATTTCTCTAAACAACTGGACACAGTGAGTAAAGGGTGGCCAAACTGCCTTTGAGCAGTGGCCGCAATAGTGATGCTCATACAAGAAGCTCGGAAATTGACTTTGGGAAGAACAATAACAGTCTATGTTCCACACATGGTGATAACTGTCCTAGAACAGAAGGGGGGACATTGGCTGTTCCCCAGCCGAATGATGAAATACCAGGTGGTATTGACTGAACAAGATGATGTGATTCTAAAGACAACTAACCTGGTAAATCCTGCAGTGTTTTTAAGTTCCATACAGGAAGAAGGACGACTGGAACATGATTGATTGGCTGCCATCGAGTATGTTTATTCCAGTCGTGAAGATCTGAAGGATGTGCCATTGGAACGACCAGATTGGGAACTGTATACTGATGGAAGCAGCTTTATGGAACAAGGAGTTCGATACGCTGGATATGCGGTAACAACAGAGACTACAGTTATAGAAGCAGGAGCATTGGCGAGTACCACATCAGCCCAAAAGGCAGAACTCATCGCTTTAATTCGAGCCTTAGAATTAAGCAAAGACAAGAGAGTAAATATCTGGACTGATTCGAAATATGCCTTTGGGGTAGTGCATGTCCATGGAGCTTTGTGGAAAGAGAGGGGGTTATTGTCCTCTCAAGGATCAAATATTAAGCATCAAGCAGAGATTTTACGATTATTGCAAGCAGTTCAAAAGCCAGACCAAGTAGCAATCATGCACTGTAAGGCACATCAGAGTGGGAATACAAAAATAATAGCTGGGAATAATTTAGCTGATAAGACTGCAAAAAGGGTAGCAAAGAAACAAGCATTGCAAATGGCAATAATTCCTTCTAAAACAGTAACCCTTCCCAGGGAAAAACCGAGATATTCAGAAGAAGATGACAAATTGGGTCAGTTATTAAATGCTAAGAAAAACTTAGCTGGATGGTGGATAACTCCTAACGGGCAAGTAGTAATTCCACCTCCTTTGATGAGAGAGATAATTCAAATGAGACATCAAGAATGTCATTGGGGGGCAGAAGCCTTAGTAACATTTTTACGAAAGCAAGTAATATCAGTTAAGATGTTAGGAATAGCCAAAATGGTAACTGCAAAGTGTAAAGTATGTTTGAAAAATAATCCAGTGATTAAGAAAAAGGTTCAAATGGGTAGGCTGAAATCTGGTACAGAACCTGGAGATTACTGGCAAGTAGATTTTTCAGAGTTGCCTAGATACAATGGGTACCGGTACATCTTGGTAGGGGTTGATACTTTTACAGGATGGCCAGAAGCCCTTTCCTGTCGCACTACACAAGCAAAAGAGGTTGTAAAATGGTTATTACAAGAAATAATTCTGAGATTTGGAGTTCCTATTGGAATTTCCTCTGACAGAAGTCCACACTTTGTTGCTGAAGTAGTCCAAAGTGTTAGCAAAGCATTGGGTATTAATTGGGATTTACATTCATCTTGGAGGCCACAATCTAGTGGGAAAGTGGAAAAGATGAATCAAACGTTAAAACGACAAATAAGTAAAATTTGTCAAGAAACCAGTTTAAAGTGGCCTCAGGCACTTCCATTGGCGTTATTACGCATCAGACTACAACCAAAGAGTGGAACCTCAGTCAGTCCTTATGAGTTATTATATGGAAAACCATATGAGTCTCCAGAACCAAATCCGAACATACACGTGAAAGGAAAGCAGGATGTATATAACTATTTGCTTTCTCTAGGAAAAACTTTGACTGCAATTCGGAGTGCAGTAATTTGGAATAGACCTTTATCTCTGGAAAATTCAGTGCATGATTTCCAGCCGGGAGACTATGTTTATGTGAAGAATTGGACCTCCAAACCTTTGCAGGAGCGTTGGAGAGGACCCTTCCAGATACTGCTAACCACCTTTACAGCTATCAGAATTGCAGAATCGGATGCTTGGATACATTATACTCGAGTGAAGAAAGCACCGTGAAGAAAGCATCTATTCCGTGGAAGATTGTGAAACGTAACTCAGAGACTTAAAATTGACTTTGAAACATGTTTAATTTTGCATATCAGGTTATGATTGGTTTTTGGATTTTCTTTTGGTTGGTAGTGTTGGTGGGATCATGGGCTGACTTGGTGGACAGGAACAAAAGACAAATAGAAACAGAACAAGTAATTGACATTCCCAAACAGATGGCTGAGGAAAATTTGATGGTAGGATTGATTAAAGAATTTGCCAATTTACAAAACATCACGCAGATTACTGCTTGTTTGCCAATACCGAAGGCAGTAGGTGAATCTATTCCATGGGGAATTTTAACTATGAATTTGACTAACCTGGAACATAAAAATGAAACCAATTATTGTGAACAGAGGCCAGTGACTCAATGGTATGAGCAAGTGAAAGTCACTAGAAAACAGTGGAAAACTCCAGGTAGTCTGGCGGATTGTGAAAAATTGTTAAATCATGTTTTTACCAAAATAGGGAGATTTAAGACTGTGGGATGGTGTTCTTATGATGAACAATTTAAAATCAACGTGAGCAAAAGTGTTATGGAATGGAAGTGTAACGAAACTGGCCAGAGCACCCAGTTAGTAGACCAGTGGGACTCTATATGGTCTATGTCCATATTTTCCCATTTTCAGTATATGGCAAGAATTTCTTGGTGTTTTACTTGGGATGGAAAGGTTTTTTCAGTATTACCCTGGGTAGATGATAGGTCAACTACATCGGGAGAGAAGGAAAATAAAATAGTGCCATGGTGGAAATGTGAAAAAGTGTATGATTGTAGTAATGCAGACTTAGTAATTCAAAGAATTCCTCCGTTGGCTGCTGCTTTGAAATATGGTTGTTTTTGTCGAGGTCTTAAGAATACTCTCAATTTAATCAGCGCCTTTACAGTCAGAAGAGGAACTTTGTTTAGTTGTAGAAAATCTTCTATTCGAAGTCCAGGACATTTAGTTTGGGCATTAAGTGATGGAACCTGGACAACACACCTACCATTAGATGGTAAGGTGAAACAAATCACATTGGGCATGCCAACATTGTATCTGATTTGGAAGAAATCACCATTTAAAGGATCTCTAGGGAATCTAGAATTAAAACGAATAAAGAGATCAGGGATAAGTGATGATATTTGGAATGAACCATCTACAGGAGTGAAAATTGGCTGGGCACCGGAATCACTTTTAAATCCTATAGCTTCATATAGAAACAGAGCATGGCTCTATCAGTTAACTGGTCAAGTGGAAAAATTGGCAAACGTTACCAAGAAGGGGTTTAAGGAATTGAATATACAACTACAGGCAACTTCCAGAATGACTTTACAAAATAGAATGGCACAAGATATGCTCCTACTTAAAGAACATGGAGTGTGTGGATATCTTAAGGATAAACTGGACCACTGTTGTATCCACATTCCAAATGTCACTCAGGATGTGGAACATGATCTAGATCTACTGGGAAAAATTGAAAAAGAAACTGAAACAATTCAAAAGGATATGTCAGAAGATTGGCTTGGGAAAATTTTTAACAAACTGGGATGGAATTTGAGCTCTTGGATACAATCTATAATTAAGACTTTGTTTCTGTTACTAGTTGTCTTTTTGATGAGCATGCTGATATATGCATGTCTGAAGAAACAGTTTACCAATAGAATTGCGGTGAGTCGTATGATTATGAGAGAAGTACCAACTATTTCACCAAGACATGATCCATTACCCAAATATGTTGTAACAAAAGATATATGAATAAAGTGAAAGTATTGAAATAATGATTTTCAACACTTTCAAAGGGGGGAAATGTTACCGATTAGTTAATAAGTTAAAATCGATTGATTCTATTTGATTAATTAATTGATTTTATAAAATCATTTAATAGAATTAAAATGTAGAAGGCTAAGGAAAAAAAAATGTATAGGAAACTTGCATCTACGCAATAAGAGACGTTATGGAATCTTTTGTACGTCTTGTACCAAGGCTAGAAGAAGGGCCTGGAACTATTGCAATAACTCTAGGGTTGGAAGGTTCCATTGTATTTAACCAGTCTTCTGTACGCAGAGGTGTATTGAAATGTCAGAATATGAGATTAATGGGAACTGGGGAGAGTCGACTGGAACAGCTTGTAGGTGCCTGCCAAGAAACTGTGAACTTTAGTAAAAGGTAATTCCGGCAGGGGGAGATCGCGACCACCGACTCATATACCACCTACCCAAATCGTACCCTAGACCCATTTCTAGACCTTTCTAAGCTTTACTGCGCACAATCGGATATAGGAGGAGAGTATGTAAATGATTTACTGGAAATGTTATGATTATGTATGAATAATTAATGAATATGTATGAATAAGTTCTATATATGGAATCTGATTTTGGGACCTGGTGTGCGTTGATCGTGAGAGGACTCGCTCACGCACCCGTCTGTCAATAAAGAAGTGTCTGCTTATCTACATCACATTGGTGTCGATAAGTTCTTCATTCCGAGATTTTGGTAACAATACAGTTAACATCCATCTAGAAGCTGCAAATATAACATGCAAAGTGATTTTATTGCAATTGCGAGAGGTCTGCTCACCCTTCTCCTGCTTCTTATATACCAGTCATTAGCAGGTCCGTCCTGGCTTCCAACACTGGGATGCAGCGGCGACCTCAGATTTGCTCAATCTGCCCTCAAGATCGCTAGCGGCTGCCCTATCGGTCAGCAAATCCCTTCGTTATGCAGGGTACCCTCCTCCCATATGGGGACTATGCTGCAAGCCAGACGTCTCTGTGCGATTTACCAGCTGCCCCGGCCACGCGTACGACTTACAGGCCCCCTCTACTAAAACATACCGTTTTCTTCCACGGCTTCAGGAGGTTGTTGTCTGCCCCCACGGTGAGCGGCTGGTATCGGAGGCTCCTCCAAGGAAAGTGCTCGGGTCGCACCCAGGAGAGTCCGCTCCACAGTCAATCCCACAGCCGAGCAGAGATCCTCCTGGCTGGCTTGCCAAAACTGACATGCAAAATAGACTCCACAGTCTTATCAGATTGTAAAGTAGGTATGTTTATTCAGCGCTGGGCAGTGGGGGAGGGGGGGGCAAAGCCGTTCGCACCTGGGGCGACAACTTGCCTCAATTTATACAATCAAATGTTGCATATACATAAGATTTCCAAATACGCCTATACATATTGATAACCTAGCCCCACTTCATATTAAAATTAGTTCCAAGAAGTCATTTCCATAAGTCACTCCCAACTGTGCTTGCATAGTACCTCTTGGTGGGGGTCATGGGGGTCGTGGGGATGAAGGCTTGGTAGTCTCCCTCACTCTGAACTTTTTAACTTTTCTCTTTGCGCAGACTCAGTAATCCTTGGTCTTTGTCAAAACTACAGACTTGGTTTTAGCTAGTTCTCAATCACGAACTGTCCTTCAGGAGGAACTGTAGACTCCTTGCTTCAGTTAATTTACACAATATTTAGTAAAACAAAGCATTATTTATCAACAACAATCTAGGTAATCGTTAAGTGTTGCGACGGAGGGAAGACACAGTCACTCAATATGAGTGATCAGCAGACTTCGTTTATTGTCTCTTACAGTCACCTTTTATACCTTCTTATAATTAGCTCATACATATTACAAAAGTTAAGCTCACCATTGGTTAGTTGCCCAAATACCAAGCCCGCCCCTTGTTTCTCTTCTGTAGTTATCTCTTCCCACCTGCAACATTCTTTTCCCACCGCAATCTTCCTGTTATTGTGTAACAAGAACAGCCAAGGACAGTGTATTTTTGCTTTACTTCAGATAAGCTGAGAGCGATGTGCATCCCTGTTCAGCCAGCTGGACTATGTTTATGTAAACTTTTTCAGCTAGCCAGTTATCCACAGTTAAGCAATTAGATCTACTAAATTTTCTTTAATCCCTTCCCTCATCTTGACCTCTCTAATTAGTTCATCTGTGTCGGTGAGCAACATGTCTAGTAATGCTTCCCCTCAGATCAAACTGTCTATCTCTTGGATTAAGAAATTATCCTTGATGCACTCCAAGAGTCTCCTGGACTGCTTACATTTTTCTGTGCTGCCTTTCCAGAAAATGTCAGGGTGATTTAATTCCCCCAGCAGGCTCAGAGCAGGATCAGAGCCTGGTAACAATGAAATAGATTAAAAATTATTGTATGCTAAAATATGTTTGTTAGCATCAAAAATGTAAATGACAAACAATTCAGGCATTCCCCAATGAGGGTAAAACTCAACAGAGCAAAATGAAGCTAAATAGAAAACTAAACAAGCTCAGATTTGTATGAACTTGTCCTGCATACATCTTCAAGACATATATACTGCTGCGATCACCTGCAGTTTCCATGTGATACCATCATTGACTGCCATTTTTTGTTATAGCTCATGGATACAAACTTTGAAGACTATTAATAATATCCCATCTCATGACCCTGTGCCTTTTTATATTCTCTGTCTTATCTACTTAATGAAGATGTTTTCTTCTTTCTAACCATCTTATCCCAATACCATTCAAAAGGTTTGTGACACTATAATTCAGAGTCATAGGAGACATACCTGACACTATGGTACTGAGTAAATAAATCAGGAAAGTACATGTATGCTGCATTAGGTCAAAGGACAGAAAAGTTCCCTTTGCAGAGTATAGTCTTTTTCCATGCATTTTCCTGAGTAAAATCTGAGTCAGAACATTCCAATGTTTCAGGCTATTTCTTTATAAAGCTGCAGGGAAAATGATTCCTAAAACATGTAGAAGGATTTGACTATCTATAACCAGCTGCTATAGATACTATAAACTTCTCTTTAAAAGACTGCATACAAATAAAGCACAAAGAGATATATGCTTACAAGATGGATAGATTTTTCAGAGAGAAGACCAGGTAACAGTCATGAAGCTTATGCTAAGCATTGCACTGTAGCCACATGCCCTGGAATGAATTACTGAGGTTCTTAAATGGTCAAGGTACTGTTTTTGCTTATGAGTTTGTACCTGTAGAAGTATAGCATGATAATTACCATAATTACAAGGCTTATCACTCAAATTGCCTTGCTCCATCAAGACATTTTAAAAATTGCTCTCTCTCTGGCTCCCACACGCTAAAAATTTTGGAGTAAAGTTTCCATACTGAAAAAGCAACACAAACAGTCAAAGCAAAGAAATAGACAGTTATGCCATTCAACCCCATATACACTCACTAGTTTCCTTTTTCAGCCTCTGACATGTCTTTCGCATCATCCACAGCTGACATATTGAACTCCCCCTACCTTGAACAACCAATATGCATCTTTCACCACAGCATGTGCATTGGTTGTAGAATTAGATTTTGATGACTAGCACAGTTAGTGTAGATTGCATACATTATATAGTGAAAACTACTGCATATAGTTTTCTTAACTGGTATTTTGAGGTAATGTCAGATAATAAATAGCCATAAAGAAATATTTATCTGTAATGTCTAGGAGAAACTATGCCACTCTTTAATACTTCTAATAGCATCAGCTACAATACTGAAACCTATATATAGGTCTGCACTGGCAAATATACTCAAGATTCAGGTTCTTGAATATTTCTTGGGAGTTTTTTTCTTTAATATTTTAGTCTGACTCTAGTTAAGCATCATGCAGAGCTAAGTAGTTCCTCTGGCTAATCATGACAGAAATTATTTAGAATGCAAAAGAAATCCTCTATCCTACTGGAAATAATTGTATGCTTAATTTTGAAAGTCCAAAATTGCATTATATCTAAATGTGTGTATATTTGAAATCTGAAATTCATGGAGATGGTGGCTGTTTAGCTCCAAAATACATAAAAATAAAAGAAAACCAGGACAATATTTATAAGAACAGATAGAAATTAATCCTCTTTCAGAGTACCAAATAATTATAAAACTGATTGCATTCAGAAAGAATACTGGATAAATTTTGTATCTAAATTCAATTTTTTAAGATATCTTAATTCTACTTCAAGGGCCTAATAATTACTGCCTTATTGAAAATAACGTGGAGGGGTATCCAGTGAAGAGACAGCATACTATAAACAGAAAACCCACTTGAGAGTTGCTACTGGAGTGATCTTGATACTGCATAAAACAAACAGATAAAATGAAGTTCAATAAATGAAATGTAGAGTAACATAAATTCCACTCTCTTAGTGTTTTATCTTATTTATGACTGACTTTATATCATTTGTAGTACAGTTATAGTTAAATCTGATTTGTGGCAACCTGAGCTTTATAAATGTTGTCTCTTCAGCATTTTGAGTTGTGGATAGTCCATCTTATGAGATACTAAAGTACAGAAGTATTCTGAAAAAGAACATTAGTAACAGAAGGAAGATCATCTTAGGAGCAGCCAAGGGACTTGATGGATTAGTTCAGACCTTGGATCTCTAACAAATAAATTATAGTATATCTTAGGATACTTTTGATTACATAATTATTTTTAAATGTTGCAATTATAACAAGCTCATGTGGTCATCAGTATACCTGTACCTAATAATATAACCAATAATATTAAAATAATAGAGATCCAAATATGGAGTTTGTTTATATAGTTGTTCTTGGCAACTTCACTGAGACTGTTGATGGTTATGGTTATGACTGAGCCTTTAAAAATATTCTATTGTAACTTCCTACATCCAGTCATATTACAACATTGTATATCTTGTCTCAGATACCAATATGAAAAAAAATTTTAGAAGGAAATGAAGATTGCTTGCTAGGAAAATCTTCTGTAAGCTCAATAAAATGTTCTGCTTTTTACTTCTTTAACATCTGCTAAGGTATGTTATAAGCAAAGACCACCTACTGCAACTCCTGCTTGGCTACTGGAGCCCAGGCCAGGGGCGGGGATCTGCTGAGGGACATGGATGCTGCTTTCCCTCTTGCAGGTTTAATCAGTAAAGAAGTTAAGTGTGTGCATGCATGTGCACACCACACACACACTGATATGACCAGCTACAGAGATTGCCACAGACAAGGCACTCCTTTCAACAGCACCTATATATAGGACTCACAAAAAACCAAAATATATACAGCCAAGTGCTCTTCCTCCTCTTGGGCTGGTAAGGATTGAAGGTCACTAGTGAAAGCACAGTCTCCAGATTCACAAGCACACACACATTCATGGATTCCTAGAGTAACAACACAGACCGCCTGTCTGGATCCTAAGCCTTCTTAGCCACTGCACAGGTCGAGTTCCAGTTAGTCCAGCTCAGTGCTTGCCAGCAAACAGATGCACACACTTATACGCTACTTTCACAGGCACTCCACACCCACAGGTCCCCCTGAATACCAGATTGGATCTTCTGCCCACCTAAAACCCTGGCCTGGACCCAGACCCTCCTACTTGCCAGCTAGTCCAGCTTGAAATTTGCTAGCAAATTATACACACACATCCCCACACAGACCAGGTTTGGAAAGGTTATGAACACGTGCTCCCTGACAGCATCTGGCACCAGGCACACAGGCTGTGTGACCCATGGTCCCACTCCAGCTGCTGGTGCTGAGTCGTTCACTTGCCTCACTCACACCGGTCCCTCCCAGTAGCTGGTTTTCAAGATACACACTAGTCCTGTCCCAGTGGCTGGAGTTGAGACCCCCACTCTCTCCACTTCCTGACACCACAGGCGCAGGGTGCCAACACCACTGGTCTGACTCCAGTAGCTGGCACCAAATACACTCAAATCAAGTATTCCCAAGGAATGAACACCTTGTGATCCTATACTATCACCTGTAGGGAAGTGTGGTGGGTTGACCATGACTGGATGCCAGGTGCCCATTAAGCTGCTCTATCACTCCCCTCCTCAGCAGAACGGGAGGGGGGACACCCTTGTGGGTCAAGATAAAAGCAGTTTAATGAAACAATAGCAAAAGAAGTCACACACGCAGAAGAAAAGGAAAACAAAAGATGTTATTCTCTACTTCCCATCAGCAGGTGATGTCCAGCTGCTTCCCAGGAAGCAGGGCTTCAGTACACATAGTGGTTGCTCCAGAAGACAAACATCATAAATAATGAATGCCCCAGCCCCACCCCTTCCTCCTCCTTTCTCTTAGCTTTTCTATCTGAGCAGACGTCATATGGTATGGAATTGGTCACTTTGGGTCAGCTGTCCTTGCTATGTCCCCTCCCAAGATCTTCCCCACACCCAGCCTACTGGTGAGAGGGAGGTGTGGGGAAGGTTGGAGAGAGCCTTGATGCTGTGGGAGCACTGCTCACCAGTAGCCAAAACACTGGTGTGTTATCACCACCTTTCTAGATACAAATACAAAGCATAGCACTATGAGGAATGCTATGGGGCTCAGCCAGACTCAATACGCGAAGCTTAACGGGCTGGGTGAATAGATACCTTAGAATGAGGTGAACCTTCCATAATTTCCATTCATTCCCTAAGCAAGGTCTCCACTGCTGTCACAAAAGCCACCTGAATACAAGTTATGCACACACGGGGAAAATCTGGTGACACTGCCATACCTGCCACAGTGGATTATGTTGTATTAAGGCCACTAAATGAAGGAGACCCTTGCATATTGATTCCAGTTGGTCCTTGATGACAATTGGTGAAATTTCTAATAGATACATGAGCACAAATTTCAATACTAACTCAATAGGATGCCAAGAAGTTGAGTGTGCAACATTGACAGCAAAGAGTTAAAGTCACCGAGGTAAACAGAGCAAGTGTTATTTGCCAAACCTCCAAAATTAATTTATGGCTCCCAGGGGAGAAGCACATGTCATCTACTCCCTTTGTGGTTAAAAAGCACAATGAAAATATCTTGGATTTTGATGTTTCGACCAGACAAAACTGGTGCTTGCCATATGGCAGCATGTGGTCCTTTGGTTCAAGTGCCAACACCAACCCTGGTAGAAACTGGGAGACTACGGTGCATGTACTCTGCACAGCCCCTGCACTCCCTGATTCAAAAATTACCAATGTACTGCTGTATTCGATTTCTGTTGCAGCACGAAATAGAATTTCGAATGTAATAACAGACTTTGAAAAATGGCACATTATTTCCAGAACCCACTCCCCATACAATTCACCCATCTGGCCAATCCGAAAGCCAGATAGGAGATAGTGCCTGACAGTTGGTTATCAGCACCTAAATGCCAACACAGCTCCGCTAACATCTGCAATACCCAATATTGCAACTTTAACAGCCATGCTGCAAGCTGCTGCACATCCATGGATGGCAGTGCTAGATGTCAGAGATATGTTCTTTATGGTCCGCTTGCAGAAGGATAAAGAGAAATTTGCTTTTACTTGGGAAGTTATACAATATACCTTTAACAGACTCCCACAGGGGTATAAACATTCACCCATGATTGTTCATGCTGTGCTTGCTGACCTTTTACAGACAATCTCACTTCCTCAGAATGTGAAACTGTACCAATATATAGATGATATTCTAATTAGAGGGACCTCCTCTGAAAGAGTGGGGGAAGCGACAGCAGCAGTGTGGCAGGCACTATATAAAGAAGAAATTGAAGTTCCGCCTGATAAATGTCAGGGACCAAGCAGAGAAATAAAATGTTTAGGTACTTGGTGGATTGCAGGTAATGCAGCAATTCTGCCAGACACCTTAAATAAAATAGAGCAATTACAGATGCCACAATCTAGGAAATAATTACAATAACTTATGGGTACTTTAGGATACTGGAGGAAACGTACCTGGATTTTCTATCATTGCTCACTCACTATATTCACTTTTACAACAGGGAAAATTATGGAAATGGAAGCCAGAACATGAAGAGGCAGTCAAAACCCTAATAGAGGAATTAAAGACATATCAGTCACTGGGGCTAGTACATCCCCATGACCCTATTATAGCAGAATGGAGTTTTGCAGAACATGGTACTTCTTGCAATCTACTCCAAACTGGGCCAGACAGGACAAAAAGCCCTTTAATGTTTAGCTCAACAGCATTTAAAGAAACCAAACAGATATTCTGAGTGGGAAAAGGAACTTTTGTCTTTAGTCTGAGCAGTTAAACAAGTTGAGACACTAATTAGAAGGGGTAACGAGTCTGGAAGAATATTGCAGAGACTTGTATTGTTTTCCCTTTTCAGGAATAATGAGACCAGGAATGATACCAGCACACCTCCCCAGGAGACTGGGTTAACTGCTCATCCTTCTTGAAGGAGTAATCATTGTCAGCATGAACCAAATTTGGTTTACATGTCAACAAGCCCAATGCACAGGGTGGAGACCCCCAGTTCTTTTATTTATATTAATCAATACAGTAACTGTAGTACATTCTGCACCATACATGTTTCTCAGTTATGGGTGCAATCTACTGTAACAGCAATTATAAGGGAAGGTGATGAGGGCACCTTCCCACTGAGATTTGAAAAGTATTTTGGGATAATGTGACTGAATTCCAAAAGCATTTCCAATCTTGGCAGTAGTCAATTTCACTTATGACCCCACCAACAGCAAAGCCACAGTTTTTGTTTTAACAAAATGCAATGCTTCAGTATACACCGTATACTCAATCATTGCACTGGGATTAAATCACCACGGAACTACCATCTGTCCATTAGAACATAGAGTATGGGCTGAACAAAATGGGAACAAATGGCAAACCATTGATGTTGATGCATGTGTTGTATGGGTTTATTTCTGAAAATAATATCATTAAGGCCCAAGATATTTGTCTTGACACTGAACAAAATGTTTGTCATTTTGAAATACATCTTGATGAAACCCTGAAACTGTACTTGTATATTTTGGAAATGGATGTGCTTGTATGACAACCCTTTGTGATTCTATATTTATAGATGACACCAATGTAGATATATACGACTCAAATATCTCTATTTGTAATTTTACTAAAATTATGGGATGCAACTTTAACTATTCAGCTCCTGTCACATCCCACCAGTTGTTACAATCTAACTATATATTGTGTTGAGATTTATTACCTATCCTCATCGGAATGAATCTCACATTGGTAAAAAAACTGTTGCAACTCTGTCAATTGCTAAAATGAGTCTGAGACAATGGATGAAGAACCCTGATAACTGTCCATCATGGTGCAGAGAAGATACACTGCCTTCTACAAAGTGAAGAAAGATGGAGACATCACTGGTGGGAAACTTCCCTTGGATGATCACCAACAGAAACTGGAGCTTTGAACTTGATGTTACATCTCATTATAGTTTTGTTAGTTCGGACTTTATTGTCTTTGTTGCTTATAATCTTTCTGTATATAATGAAACAAATTATGTTAATCCAACATGTAAAACATATGCAAGAAACTGATTCTGTATGTGCAGTGGTATATAACTAGCATTAATTTCCTTCTTCTTCCCCACAGTTTATATACTCAGCATGACGTCATATGGTATGGAATACCTCTTTGGCTAGTTTGGGTCACCTGTCCTGGCTGTGTCCCCTCCCAATTTCCCAGGCTCCTCCAGTCCTCTCCCTGGCAGGGCCCAAGAAACTGAAAAGTCCTTGATTTAGTATAAACATCACCCAGCAACTACTAAAAACATCAGTGTTCTATCAACATTGTTCTCACATCACAGCCAAAACACAGCACCGCACCAGCTACTAAGAAGAAAATTAACTCTATCCCAGCTGAAACCAGGACAGTATCCACCCCTTATTCCATACCATTTACATCATGCCACACTTACCAATATAACTTCATTGACTATCATCACCCTTCCCATCTTTTGATATAATATATAGACATCATTTCCCTAGTCTATGCACCACCCCTGTAAAAATGTCTATAAAATGTCCATAAATGTCCACAAAATGTCCATTGAATTCATTTAGTTTATGAACATAATCTCCTATGGTGGTCACTGAAGAGAAGAGAGGTTGTGTGTTGTATGGGGTTATTGGGCATCAAAGCCAGTTCAGGTCTGGTCACTGCTGCACTTGCACTGCTTCTTGTAAGGCTTGTCCTCCAATGGTTCAGGTGGTTGCTGCTATAGTCATTCCTATAACATGAAACTCAAATCATGGGTTACAACAATTTAAAGGTATATCCATTACAATCTCCACCCCTGGTCCCTTCGGACCAGCCTGTAGTGTTTAACATTGCAATGAACTCCTCCCCTTGCCCCTGGACTTATCCACAGACTGCAACCTGCTCCACGTGGAGCCTCAGCTATGAGCCGCAGTCTCTCCAGGGGTATACCTGCTGCAGCATAGACTCATCCACAGCCACAGTCACTTCGAGGTGCACCTGTTCCAACATGGCCTTATCCATGGGCCATGACCATAGACTGGCTCCAGCGTGGCCTTACCCACAGCCACAGTCCCTTCAGAATTGAATCAGCTCCAGCATGGCCTCCTTATCCCTGGCCACAATCCCTCCAGGGCTGTACCTGCTCTGTCGTGGGCTTATCCATGGCCACACACTTTGAGGTGCTCCAGCATGATGTCATGCACAACCACTGAAGCTTCAGGGTGTACCTACTGCAGCACATACTTATCCACAGCCACAGATGCTTCGAGGTGTACCTTCTCCAACATGGACTTGTCCTTGGGCCACAATTCCTTCAGAGGCATACCTGCTGCAGCACAGACATAACCACGGCCACAGACGCTCCGAGATACACCTGCTCAGGCACGGACTTAGTCACAGCTACAGGGGCTTTGCGGTGTCCTGCTCCCACGTGGACTCATCCACAGGTCACACAGTCCCTTTGACTCAAGTTCACACTGGGGTTCCAGCCTGTCCAGTACAGCAGCACAGAAACAGCAGCAATGCCCTGGCCATCTGCCAGCCCCGGTGCATCGCCATGGCTTTTATCAGAACATTCCCGGGCACAGCACAGTAAGATGATAAGCAATAAAGCAAGCAGTGAAAGCAAGAAGCAGCCACTAACGAGCACTAGTCTGTAATATACAGTAAGTCAAGCAAGCCCCATGGTAAGCACAGAAACCTGAGCAATACAGCAAGCAGTGAAAGCAAGAAGCAGCCACTAACGAGCACTAGTCTCTAATATACAGTAATGCGGCGAATGAAGAGACGGGACGCAGCTTGATGCAAGCAAATGTCCATTTATTAGTGATTTTCTTACAAATATATACGTTTCTACCTTCTACATATTACACACTGATTGGTTAAATCTTAAGCGTAAAAAACACTGATTGGTTGATATTTAAGGCACACCGTTAGAACAATAGGAACTTACTAGTTTATCTTGACATAGCAATAATTTCTATTCCAAGGTTAGGGAGTTTCTTTCTACGCGGCTTTCTTGATTACATATTGGCACCATCCGTTCCCTTATCTGGCTACTTGTTTCTCTGTCCGTCTGTTTGCCTCCTCAACTGTGATGGCTCAGGGGTCTGCAGTTAGCTTGTTCCTTTGTTCCCAGGGCTTGTGCCCTACAAGTTCTAACAAGTCTCTATTCACCAGGCTATCAGTACTTGGACTCTTGTCCTTGAGGCCTTGTCCTACATCTCCCCCTTCCTGTTGCACAAAAAGAACCCCTGAAATCTAACGAGTTATTCATTTTTGTAAGCATTGTAAAAGACAAGATATAAGTAATAAAACAAATAAAAAACCAACTAAGAAATCAATGTAAAAATAACCCACTGTCTTTGTTCCGTACAATTTTACAATTTCCCCTTTTTGTTTTTGAACAGCTAGTACCAGGTTTGCCATGTTCTGCAGGGCCCTTGCAAACATGACAGCAACCAAGGTAATAGCAAACAAACAATACTGCCAATTGAGTGAATGGATGCCAAAAAAGGCTGACATTTTCTCAGATTTTGATAACATGTTGCTGCAATGGGGCGCCTAAAATCCACGCAGCACATACCATCAAAATCCTCACAGCCATGTCCTTGAACCAACAACAAAAAGCAGTGGCAATTTTGACTCACATTCTGAACTGCCTACCAAACAAGGTGATTTAACTCTTTAATGCTTTCCCTGCTGTTACTCTGGATAAGAGAAGAACTGCTGCGACACGTACCCATCATAGCCTCCTACTACATTAGCATCCACAGAAAGACAATTATTGACATTCAAAGTGTAAACAATATCAGCTTCTTTTGGATTAACATTATACATAGGTGGAAGGGCACACTAAACAAGAACGGGTTCAGTCAAAAAGTTCGAAACATAGCATGCCTTCTTTGAACATACCTCGGGGTCATTCCCTTCATTCCTTCTCTTTTTTATGCAAAGAGAAACACTTTTACCATAACAGAGAAGCCCCTATTTACATCTCTGAGCCCAGACACAAACTGCAGCTGTATGCTCCACCAGGCTCAGGGCAGAAATCGTTCATGTAGTTACATAGCTATATATCACTACAAGCATGCAGACACCTATTAGACACTAGATAACCATGTTTATCTTTCCTAGTCTCCTTCACAATACCCAGCTGTTCTCTCATCTCTTCTTAGGTCAAATATGCTCCAGCTTCCTCTCCTATATCTCTCTTCAGACATTCTCTATCCTCCCCTTTTTTGCTTGTTAATTGCGACAAAGCAAAGGGGGTGTGTAGCTGGGTGACCATGACCTGCTTTATGTTACAATCAACTAAACACTGAATACAGGAAAAAAAAAAAAAAAAAAAGGCATGGGAGACATAAGGCAAACATCAATAAGGTGGTTAAAGATAATTATAATAAATCCTGTAATACTTTTGAGTCATGGCCCAAAGTTTCCCAGCCGTGAGAAGAGACCAAAGGCATCCCGCCCCTGGCTCTGTTGCAGATCTTTGTTTTAAGGCTTTTAAGTTTTGTATACTTTTGTAAATTAATTCACAGTGGTCACTCAGATTCACGTAACACATCCTATCAAAGTCTTCACACTTGTGTCCCTGTGCTAATAATAAAAATCAATAGCAACTCGGTTCTGTAGCAACATATGATGGACAGAATCAACATCTGTTAATAAGCCAGAAAAAAAATAGTATTTGTAGTATTACTTTGTTTAGCAAGCTAGCAGCCTAATTTACTAAGCAAGTTAAGAGCGTGTACTATTCTTACAGAAGAGATTAGAGAAGCAAAAATCTGTTATGCTGCATTCCAGAACTCAGCCTGAGAATTACAGTCTGCTGTGAGTTCTGCGTTACAATCATTTGACACATGCTGGGGTTGCGATTGTGAAAGTTGCCCGTTTACAATTTTCATTGCCATTATCACAGCTAGTTGTTTTAAAAGCAACCCTTGAGCTTCCTGATGTTCGACTTGTTGCAAAATATTCTGAAGCCAATCAATCAAGTTAGTATTAAAGTTAGTGACTCTCTAGGACCCTGCAAGACTGTGGCAAGACTCCCGCATCCTGACTGCCTTAATAGCCATCTCCTTCATTTGCAAACAGTTGTCCCTGGGATACCTTGCCTGAGTCACAGAATCAGCACAATTAATTTTCTCCAGCCAACTGCTCATAGTTAACAGCAATTCCCCGATTAAGGTTTTCAGTCAAGGCCACTACACATAGCTCACAAAAATCAAATAACCACATCATATACTGTATCAGTTAGTACCATACAAAGCAATAACTTCCAATCACGCAGTGTGAGTGTATAAGGCTCTGCCATCACTTCAAGAAGGGACATAGCAAATGTATTATGAATCCTCCCTTCCCGCACTGCTTTGCTTAACCCTTTAACAGCCTCGTATTGCACAGGCTGACACTCTGCAGGTTGATTTGTCTGACAAAATACTGAACATGCCATAGCGACTCCCAAAACCCATCACTGAAGTGTTTCCCACTTGCATTCCTGCCACCAATCCCTCAGACCCCCTTTCACCCTCCCCCAAAATACAATCAATGCATCAGGAGAGACAAGGGGATGGGGGGGAAAGGTCTAGCTCCTTTTCCAGATCTATAGGACCTGGATCAAAAGGTTTATCAGAGTCAATGAAATCATTGTCCGAGTTGTCCTGTTCCCGTGCTTGCTCCTGTGTTGTGAGGGTCGCTGCAATCAGTGACAGAAGCTTTGGGGGCAGAGGAGGTGTGGACAGAATCGCCATCGCTGACAGTGTCTTGAGAAGAGTCACGCTGTCGGTGGAATTTACAGCTTCCTCTGGTTTAGCACCGTTAGTAGAATTAGTCCACACTTGGCAAAGAGTAGTCAGAATTTGCCACCAAGATGTTAAATGCATTCCCGACACGGAGCTCCCCTCCGCGGCAGCATCACACAATTGGCTGCTGTATGTACACACTTTCATTCTTTCCAAGTCTCTAAAGTTTCTTGGCTGCTCACCTGTCTCGATGAATACAGGTGTTATCCTCGGGGTTTAGGTTGTCCGCCTGGTCCAGACAGCAAGACGATCGTTCAGCCAAGCCGTCTCCTCCGGAATACAGCCCTCTTCCACGAGCTGTCTTTTTTCCGTCCTTATTCTTCCAAGGCTTCGGAACACCACCATAGGGGTCACCGTTTGAGGAGATTGAGGCACGGACTCCCTGATCTGACTAGAAGACCCTTTATGAGTCCATATACGTCTCTTTCTGGGGACGAAGCCTGATTCCCCGTTACGGATTTCCCACAGCTCACCTCTCAACTCCGGAGGGATTTCAGGCCGGCTCCTGCTTCCTTTCAGCAGATCATTCAAAGTTCTGTGGGATTCGCTGCATGTCGCTCAGTTAGGCGATTCGAGAGCCCTTCACGTTAGATCCTTAAACGTATCACGTCGGGGTCACCAATTTGCGGCGAATGAAGAGACGGGACGCAGCTTGATGCAAGCACAGTAAGTAAAGCAAGCCCCATGGTAAGCACACAAACCTGCCCCTTAATAGCTAAATGGCAATAACAGCTATAAATTCAATCTAGCACATTCCAATCAATTATGTTGTTATCTTGAACCCTTCGTGCCCCACGTTGGGTGCCAGAAAAGGGCTGTCTTCGTTTAACCCCAGCTGGCAACCAAGCACCACGCAGCCACTTGCTCTCTCCCCCTCACCCAGAGGAATGGGGAGGAGAATTGGAAAGGAATGTAAAACTCAAGGGTTGAGATAAGAACAATTTAATAGGTAAAGCAAAAGCCGTGCATGCCAGCAAAGCAAAACAAAGAATTCATTCACTACTTCCCATGGTCAGGCAGGTGTTTGGCCATCCCCAGGGAAGCAGGGCTTTATCACATGTAATAGTTACTCGGAAAGAGTAACATCCATAATGCTGGATGTCCCCCTCTTCCTTCTTCTTCCCCCAGTTTATATACTCTGCATGATGTCATATGGTATGGAATACCTCTTTGGCTAGTTTGGGTCACCTGTCCTGGCTGTGTCCCCTCCCAGTGTCCTGTGTCTCCCGAGCCCTCTGGCTGGCAGGGCCCAAGGAACTGAAAAGTCCTTGATTTAGTATAAACATCACCCAGCAACTACTAAAAACATCAGTGTTCTATCAACATTGTTCTCACATCACAGCCAAAACACAGCAGTGTAGTAACTACTAAGAAGAAAACTCTATCCCAGCTGAAACCAGGACACGCTTAAAGTAAGCTTAACTCATCAAATAATTGTACCCTTACCACTAATCTGCAATATGCCACATATTTATTACATAGAGGCAAGAGGTAACCATACTACCACTCTATCAGTCGATAAAGTGGATTGACTGTAGTCATGGGGTGAAGTGTGACAGTTGCACTCGACTCCTTGACCAAACTACTGGTAGTTTGGTTCAGCCTTTAAAGGAAGTAAAGACCTTGGTTTTAACCCAGCCAAGAACTTTTCTAGTTCCAATCTGTTCTCTGAAAACCCACACAGGAACAGAGTGACATGGTGAGCATTGATGCATATGAGCTTGGAAACTGGAACACCAATTCATGTCAATAACACGTGAATAGCAGGTAGTTCTTCCAAGACTCATTTATCAAGGAAAAAAGAAAGTTGTGGGTACAAGGAGTCTCATGCTTACCTTTTCCATTGTATATAATTTGACTATGAGCCAACCACTTTATTCTATAAATATGACAGCCTAAGAGAGTCTTCTTTGAGCTCTCTCTGCTAAGCAGATGGCTGCATGGTGGTGATCTCCCCTTGAGCTGGGATGCCTCTCAAGGTTGCTCCTCAAAGCTGAGAGACCTCTTACCAACTGCAGATCTTTGGTAAGTGACCAATATCATATGTAACCTTGTATTATAGTGCACTATAACTTTGTATTGGTAACTTTGATTTTGCATTGGTAACTTTGAATCATTATATACCCTGCAGTAAATAATAGAGTGAACCTTGCCATTTAACTTTGTTAAGTCTCACTTTTACAACATCATATTTCAATAAAAACATTTTTGCTGATACCTTTGGTGGTGGTTCCTTAAGCAGTCTAAATCACCTGTCTATGACATATCCTCAATGTACTGAAGAGTTGCTAACTTTATGGTCAGGTAACAGGTCTCCAGTTCATACAGGAACACTATGGGCCTTTGGGAGGGACAAAATGTACACATTTCAGCATTACCTTCCTATTAAGGATTTTGTGCTTTTTTCCATTCCCCTACCTCCTTCATATCTATTCCTCCTCCCTTTTAATTACTTATTTGAAATAAACTTGTAGCTCTAAACACTGTAAATATAGGGATAATGCATGCTAATAATATGCAGTGTAGTGTGACTCCCCCGCAGGGGATACGGCTGCTCTCCCAGCAATGCTCAGGACTGTCCCTGATCCTGGCAGATGCTGTGAAGCAGCTGGAAGCCTCCAGACATGCCAGAGGAATACCAATGGAGTGACCCCAGTGGGACCCAACATGAGAGCCTGTCTGCTCCATGCTGCAGGCCAACTTTCTCTGTAGACCTGGGGCTTGTCCTGAGGGCATGGAGCTGTGGCAACCTTGCCTCTCTTGGGCTGTTGGATCTGGCATGATATATTTTCCTCTAACATGAGACCCTGTGACTGTTCACTTGATTCCTGCTCAGGTTTTGGCCGAACACACAGCTCATGGTAAGGTCTGATGTATGCTGAGAGCAGTACTATTATGTCAAAGCAATAGCAACATGTATGCAGGACACAATGGACAGGAAGAGATAAGGGCCATTATGCCACCTTTATCACCTGTAGCTTGCTGTCTCCTGCAGCCATCAACCTTGGATATAAATTGTCTGGCATTTTCTTCAGAATCCATGAACTTATGAAAACGGTATAGACCAAACTTCTAAGCTGGAAGGTATAAAACATCAGCTTACCCAAAAAGCTTTTGAAGCAGATCCAACAGCAGCTGAACTGCTGAGGCCTTCATGCTTCCTAGTATGAAGACCTGTACTGTGACAGAACAGGATGAATGAGCACTCTCACCATCAGCTAGGTAACTATTTTGCTTATAGGCATGCAAGTTACAAGTTATGAATTAGAGAACTTATGAGTTAAAAACCTCATGAATTAATGAAGTGATGAATTAGTGAAATCACATTAGACTAGTATGTACAAAGGATATTGAGACCTTGTTTGATGTGTTTGTTTTCTTTCCTAATGAGCAAATAAAATAAAGTTTAATTTACAAAGTACATTGTCCTGTAAATTTGAGAGATTCAAATGGACTGTGACAGACCCATAGAGATGCTGCCAAAAGCTATGGCCCCTCTCTAACTACTGAGGCTGAGATGCTCACTTATTCCAGTTGCTGGCACAAGTGCCCTGGGGCACTTATACCCTGGTCTGACTCCAGTTGCTGGCACCAAATCCACTCACATGGGTCTCACCAGTGGCTGACACCTAGTCCTTGCAGCATGCATGCAAACACACACACGTGTGCACATGCATGTGCATACACACATAGGATAAGAAGTGAGATTACACAGAAAGATATTTAAGAAAGGTTTTAATGAGACATGGTGGGTTAACCTTGGCTGGCTGCCAGGTGTCCACCAAGCTGCTTTATCACTCCCCTCCTCATTGGGACAGGGGAAGAAAATAAGACAAAAAACTTGTGGGTGAAGATAAAGGCAGCTTAATAAAGAAAAGGAAAGGCCTTGCACAGAAGGAAACAAAACAAAAAAAAATTATTTACTACTTCCCATCAGCAGGTGATGTCCAACCACTTCCTGGGAAGTAGGGCCTCAGTATGCATAACAATTGTTTCAGAAGGGAAATGCCTCAATAATTAACACCTCCCATCTTCTCTTTCTCCTTTCTCTTAGCTTTTATTGCACAATGTCATATGGTATGGAATATCTCTTTGGTCAGCTTGAGTCAGCTGTCCTGGCTATGTCCCCTCCCAGCTTCTTGCTGACCACCAGCCTATTGGCTTTGGAGAGGAAGGGGATTGGAGAGACAACCTTGATGCTTGTGAAGAGTGCTCCCCCCTCCCCCATCCTGATCTTTATTTCCGTAAAAAAGGCTCATGTGATAACCACCAGTGGAGGTTGTAATGTATGTATCTGGTCATGATGCAGTAGATTGGGGGAGACGGATAACAACAAAATATATGAGGGATGATTTGAACAATGTGCCCACCTAACCACAGTGCTGGTCAAGGTCTGACTCAAGCCAAGTTTGAAAGAAACTAACTTCTGTAGTCGATATGCAAATATAAGTCACTTACCTTACTCCATAAATAGTGGACAGCCCAGGGCCTGTTGAGCTCTCCTGCATGGCAGCAGGCTGCATACCAGGATCTCCCCTTGAGTAGGGACACCTCTCAAGGTTACTCCTCAAGGCTGAGAGATTTCTTGCTGCAGCAGATTCTCAGTAAGCAATTAATAGCATACTAAACTTTGAAATCTCAGCTAAGTGTTATAAAGGATTGATTGTGCATATCTAATCCTTTAGATATAAACCGTTGACCAAATCTGGGACTAAGTCTGGATCTAGTGGCACCTAAACTCAACTCTGAGAAGGAGTTCAGAATGCAAGGGGGTCCTTTCTGAACCTCATGACTCGACGGGAGAGTCTCCCTGACAGTTTTGTCTGACCCTGTCATCTGTGCAGTAAATAATCAAGTGTACCTTGCCATTGAATCTTGTTAAACCACTGTCACACTTACTATCAAACTTTGTTAAATCGCTGTTTTATACCAATAAACACATTGCTACTTTTCTCTTATGAGTGATGCACTTCACTTTATCCATGACAATGCTGTGTGACCACTGCTCAGTAGTAGTCAAAACATTGGTGTGTTATCAACACTGTTGTAGCTAGAAAAACAAAGCACAGCACTATGAGGGCTGCTATGGTGAAAGTTAACTCCAATGGGAAGTAGTGAATGAATTCCTTGTTTTGCTTTGTTTGCATGTGTGGCTTTTGCTTTCCCTATTAAACTGTCTTTATCTCAACCTATGAATTTTCTCACTCTTACTCTTCCGATCCTCTCCCCCATCCCACTGGGGGAGGGTGGGTGGGGTGAGCGAGCGGCTGTGTGGTGCTTAGTCACCAACTGGGTTTAAACCACAACAGTCCCTTTTGGTGCCCAACATTGGGCCTGAAGAGTTGAGATAATGACAGGTCCAACTAGAGTGCATTAGAACAAAATTGTTGTCGGTATTCATTGTATTGGATTAATAATTATTGGCCACAGTGCTAATTCCTTTGCTGCCCATGGTCTCAGGGTTACATTATTTACTTTACTTGCAGTGTGTGTTCACTGTTGTGCTGTTTGTTTTCCTTGGGACCTGGGCTAAAGTTATCATTGTGTTGTACTATATAGTACTGGTTTATGATATAATGTATTTGATGGTCATAAAACTAATCTGGTCTGTGTAAGCGGTGTTGTTGTCACCCCTGTGTGTCTGGTGGCCCCTAGCAGGGAATGCCAACAACTGCACCTTTGGCTTTTCTTTTCCAGAGAGCCAACCCGTGGGTGGGGTCTACACCTCCCCCTTCTCCCCGGGGCTAATTATTAAAGCATTATTTGGACTGTTGGAACCACCATAATGCAGATCCTAACCCTATTGCTTGGAATGCTGAATGTGGTTTTCACCTCCTGGACGTGGTGGAGAATTAAGCGACTAATTGTAACTACTCTAGCCTCTGTGATGGAAACAACAGCTACTCCAGCCCCAGTGGCTACTCCAGCCCCTGTGGCAGGCACTGCAACTACTCCAGCCCCCACAGCAGGTGCTGCAGCTGCTACAGCCCCTGTGGCAGGCACTGCAGCTACTTCAGCACCCACAACAAGTAATGCAGAAGACCAACCAATGTCATTTATCAGTGGCTCCTATACAGAAGAAATGGAAATGAAAGCAACTTGTTTGGGAAAGAGGAAGGATGAAGCAGGGCCATCACAGGATCAGGATGAAGGAGTTGAACAAGAGGTAACCTCTTGATCTCTATCTCTGAATGAACTGCAGGATATGTGGAAAGATTATGCCCGTCAATCAGGTGAACACTTTATCACCTGGTTGCTTCAATGCTGGGATAATGGGGCTAATAGTATAGAATTGGAGGGTAGAGAAGCCAAGCAGCTGGGATCACTTTCTAAAGAAGGAGGCATTGACAAAGCAATTGGAAAAGGAGTGCCAGCCATCAGCCTCTGGAAGTGACTTCTGTCAAGCGTGAAGGAAAGGTATCCCTATAGGGAGGATATTACATGTCGCCCAGGCAAGTAGACAGCAATCGAGAAAGGTATCCAGTACTTGAGGGAATTAGCCATGAAATAGATGACTTCTTATGACCAGGACAATCCACAGTCACCCATGGATCCTGATGAAGTCCTATGCACACAACCCATGTGGTGGAAATTGGTACAGAGCACACCATCATCATATGCCAATTCATTGGCAATAATGGGCTGGAGAGATGACGCACCATCGACAGTGGATGAAGTGGTTCACCATCTCTGGGACTATGAAGATAGTGTCTCTACCTCCATCATCTCAGCTGTAGAAAAACTGGTCCAGCAACTTGATGAGGATATATCCTACTCTCCACCAACATGGACCCGCATTTCAGCTATCAACCATAGACGCATATCTGTTTTGGAGGGAGAATATAGGAGATACATATCATGGGGTACTCCGTCCCTAGACCAGGATTAGAGGGACCCTGCCTCCAGCCAGGTGGAGGCCAGGGATAATCGGGTTTATTGGACTGTGTGGATTCGATGGCCTGGCACATGGGACCCACAGGAATATAAAGCTCTAGTAGATACAGGTGCACAGTGTACTTTAATGTCATCAAGCTATGGAGGGGCAGAACCAATCAGTATTTTGGGAGTGACAGGGGGATCGCAACAGCTAACTGTATTGGAAGCTGAAATAAGCTTGACTGGGAATGAGTGGCAAAAACATCCCATTGTGACTGGCCCAGAAGCTCCATGTATCCTTGGCATAGACTATGTCAGGAGAGGGTATTTCAAGGATCCAAAAAGGTATCGTTGGGCTTTTGGTATAGCTGCCCTGGAAACAGAGGAAATTAAGCAGCTGTCTACTTTGCCTGGTCTTTCATAAGACCCTTCTGTGGTGGGGTTACTGAAAGTGGAGGAACAGCAGGTGCCTATTGCTATTACCACTGTGCACCGGCAGCAATACCATACCAACCGAGACTCCCTGATTCCCATCCAGGAGCTGATTCACCAACTAGAGATCCAAGGAGTGATCAGCAGAACCCATTCACCCTTTAATAGCCCCATATGGCCAGTGTGAAAGTCTAATGGAGAATGGAGACTAACAGTGGACTATCGTGGCCTGAATGAAGTCACGCCGCTGTTGAGTGCTGCCGTACCAGACATGCTGGAACTTCAATATGAACTGGAATCAAAGGCAGCAAAGTGGTATGCCACTATTGATATTGCAAATGCGTTTTTCTCAATCCCTTTGCCTGCAGAGTGCAGGCCACAGTTTCCCTTCACTTGGAGGGTCATCCAATACACCTGGAATCGACCGCCCAAGGGGTAGAAACACAGCCCTACCATCTGCCACAGACTGATCCAGGCTGCGCTGTAACATGGTGAAGCTCCAGAACACCTGTAATACATTGATGACATCATTGTAGGGGGCAATACAGCAGAAGAATTTTTCAAGAAATGGAAGAAAATAGTCCAAATCCTTCTGAAAGCCGGTTTTGCCATAAAACAGAGTAAAGTCAAGGGACCTGCACAGGAGATCCAGTTTTTGGGAATAAAATGGCAAGATGGACATTGTCAGATCCCAATAGATATGATCAACAAAATAACAGCACTGTCTCCACCATCTCATAAGAAAGAAACTCAGGCTTTCTTAGGTGTCATCGGGTTTTGGAGAATGCGCATTCCAAACTACAGTCTGATTGTAAGCCCTCTTTATCACGTGACCCAAAAGAAGAATGATTTTAAATGGGGTCCTGAGCAACGACAAGCCTTTGAACAAATTAAACGGGAGATAGTTCAAGCAGTAGCCATTGGGCCAGTTCGGACTGGGCAAGATAGAAAGAATGTGCTCTACACCACAGCCAGGGAGAATGGCCTTACCTGGAGCCTCTGGCAGAAAACACCAGGGGAAACTCGAGGACGACCTTTGGGCTTTTGGAGTCGAGGATATAAAGGATCTGAGGTCTGCTATACTCCAACTGAAAAAGAGATATTGGTAGCTTATGAAGGGGTTTGAGCTGCTTCGGAAGTGACTGGTACCGAAGCGCAGCTCCTCTTGGCGCTCCGGTTACCAGTGCTAGGCTGGATGTTTAAAGGGAGGGTTTCTTCTACACATCACTCAACTGATGCTACATGGAGTAAGTGGATCGTGCTGATTACACAACGAGCTTGGATAGGAAATGCCAATCGTCCAGGAATTTTGGAAATTATTATGGATTGGCCAGAAGGTGAAGATTTTTTGGGATGTCACCAGAGGAAGAGGTGACACGTGCTGAAGAAGCCCCTTTGTTTAATGAACTGCCAGAACATGAGAAGAAATATGCCTTGTTTACTGATGGGTCCTGCCATATTGTAGTAAAGCATCGGAGGTTGAAGGCGGCTGTATGGAGTCCCCTACAACAAGTTGCAGAAACTGCTGAAGGACAAGGTGAATCGAGCCAGTTTGCAGAAGTGAAAGCTATCCAGCTGGCTTTAGATGTTGCTGAACGAGAAGGTGGCCGATACTTTACCTCTATACTGACTCATGGATGGTGGCAAATGCCCGGTGGGGGTGGTTACAGCGGTGGAAGCAGAGTCATTGGCAACGCAGAGGTAAACCCATCTGGGCTGCTACATTATGGCAAATATCGCCGCTCGGTTGGAGAACCTGGTTGTAAAGGTAGATGCTCATGTACCCAAGAGTCAGGCCACTGAAGAACATTTAAACAACCAGCAGGTAGATCAAGCAGCCAAGATTGAAGTGGCTCATGTAGATCTGGATTGGCAACATAAAGGTGAATTATTTATATCTCGGTGGGCCCATAACACCTCAAGCCATCAAGGATGAGATGCAACATATAGATGGGCCTGAGATCGAGGGGTGGACTTAACCATGGACACTATTCCACAGGTAATCCATGAATGTGAAACGTGCTGCAATTAATCAACCCAAGCGGTTAAATCCTCTCTGGTCTGGAGAACGATGGCTGAAATATAAATATGGATATGGTGAGGCTTGGCAAATTGACTATATCACACTCCCACAGGCCTGCCAAGGCAAGCGCCATGTGCTTACAATGGTGGAAGCAACCACCGGATGGCTGGAAACATACCCTGTACCCCATGCCACTGCCCAGAACACTATTCTGGGCCTTGAAAGACAGGCACCCCAGAAAGAAATGAATCAGACAATGGAACTAATTTCTGAAACAACCTCATAGACACTTGGGTCAAAGAGCATGGTATTGAGTGGGTATATCACATTCCTTATCATGCACCAGCCTCTGAGAAAACTGAACGATGCAATGGACTGTTAAAGACTACACTGAAAGCAATGGGTGGTGGACCTTTCAAACATTGGGATAAACATTTAGCAAAGGCTACCTGGTTGGTTAATACCAGAGGATCTGCTATCCCAGCTGGTCCTGCCTAGTCAAAGCTTTTGCATAGTGTAGAAGGGGATAAAGTTCCTGTACTGCACCTTAAAAATATGCTTGGGAAAACAGTCTGGGTCATTCCTGCCTCAGGCAAAGGCAAACCCATTCATGGGATTGCTTTTGCTCAAGGGCCTGGGAGCACTTGGTGGGTAAAGTGGGAAGATGGGGAAGTTCGATGTGTGCCTCAAGGGGATTTGATTTTGGGTGAAAAAAAGGCAATAAACTGAGTCATGTTAATTGTTACATAATACTATATATTGTCTGTTGCGACGGAGGGAAGACACAGTCACTCAATATGAGTGATCAGCAGACTTCGTTTATTGTCTCTTACAGTCACCTTTTATGCCTTCTTATAATTAGCTCATACATATTACAAATGTTAAGCTCATTATTGGTTAGTTGCCTAAATACCAAGCCCGCCCCTTGTTTCTCTTCTGTAGTTATCTGTTCCCACCTGCAACATTCTTTTCCCACCACGATCTTCCTGTTATTGTGTAACAAGGACAGCCAAAGACAGTGTATTTTGCTTTACTTCAGATAAGCTGAGAGCGATGTGCATTTTTGTCCAGCCAGCTGGACTATGTCTATGTGACCCTTTTCAGCTAGCCAGTTATCCACAATTGTCTTTGGTGGTGATGGTAGAATTTGAACCCTTGCCCCTGGAGAGACTGGATAATCATGTGGCACTATTTCTACCATTTTTAGATTTGAAGATTTGAACCTTATTTCTCTCCAACTGCCACACCAACAAAGATTGACTGGTGAAGCCAGATCAGCACAGCTGTAATAGGATTGGAACTGGCTTCAACATGGAACAGTCCAACACCTCGTACCGTCCTCCTTGCCCAGAGTGACAGTTATAACAGATGGAACCCAGCATCATGGATTAAATGAACTCAATGGATTTTAGAGAAATGGTCCATAGACTAAGGGTATGATATCTTTGTATTTATATAAAGGACAGGAGAGGTGATGATGATGTATTGGATAACGTAGAATGACATAAATGGTATGCAATAAGGGGTGGATACTCTCCTGGTTTCAGCTGGGATGGAGTTAACTTTCATCTTAGTAGATAGTACAGTGCTGTGTTTTGGCTATGATGTGAGAACAATATTGATAACCACACTGATGTTTTTAGTTGTTGCTGGGTAATGTTTATACTAAGTCAAGGATTTTTCGGTTTCTTGGGCCTTGCCAGCCAGAGGGCTGGAGGGGCACAAGAGACTGGGAAGGGACACAGTCAGGTCAACTGACCTCAACTAGCCAAAGAGGTATTCCATACCATGGGACGTCATGCTTGGTATATAAACTTGGAGGGTTAGCTGGCAGGGGATCATTGCTCGGGGACTGAGTGGGCATCGGTCAGCGGGTTCTCCTTTTTCCCTTCTCCTTTGGATTTTACCCTTTTCCCCACCTTTCCATTATAATTGTTGTTGTTATTATTATTGCTATTGTTGTTGTTCTTACCTCTTTATTCTGTTTAAATTATTAAATTTTTCTTATCTCGATCCTCGAGTTTTACATTCCTTTCTGATTCTCCTCCCCACCCCTCTGGGTGAGCAAAACAGACTCAATTCAGGGAAATTTAATTTATTGCCAGTCAAAAGTCAGAGTAGGATAATGAGGAATAAGAACAAGTCTAAAAACACCTTCTCCCCATTCCTCCCTTCTTCCTGGGCTCAACTTCACTCCTAACTTCTCTACCTCCTCCCTCTGACTGGTGCAGGAGGACAGGGAATGGGGATTGCTGTCAGTTCATAATGCTTTGCCTCTGCTGCTCCTTCCTCCTCACGCTCTTCTCCAGCGTAGGTCCTTCCCACATACTGCAGTTCTTCATGAACTGCTCCATCATGGGTCCTTTCCATGGGGTGCAGCCCTTCAGGAACAGACTGCTTCAGCATGGATCCCCCATGGGGTCACAAGTCTTGCTAGTAAATCTGCTCCAGCATGGGGCTCCTCTCCAGAGGCTGTAGTCCCTGCCAGGAGCCTGCTGCAGAGCAGGGTCTCCACAGGGTCACAGCTTCCTTCAGGACACATCCACCTACTCTAGTGTGGGGTCCTCCACAGGCTGCAAGGTGGATATCTGCTCTGACACGGTCGTCCATGGGCCACAGGGTGACAACTTGCATCATCATGGTCTTTACCACAGGCTGCAGGGGAATCTCTGCTCTGGCGCCTGGAGGACCTCCTCCCCCTCCTTCTGCACTGACCTTGGTGTCTTCAGGGCTGTTTCTCTCACATATTCTCAGTCATATCCCTCCCAGATGCTTTTGCACCACAGTTTTTCCCCCTTCTTAAATATGTTATCACAGAGTCGCTACCACCGTTGCTGATTGGCTCAGCTTTGGCCAGTAGCAGGTTCATCTTGGAGCCAGTTGGAACTGGCTCTGTCTGACAAGAGGGAAGTTTCTGGCATCTTCTGACAAGAGCTACCCCTGCAGCCCCCCACTACCAAAACCTTGCCACATAAACCCAATACAGGAGCTTCAGTTATCCAGGGAATTTTAATATTATTAAATTGCAAAGTTTACACATTTTTAATTATTTCCTCAAAATAGAACATTATTTTAACAGGTATTTCAAAAAACACCTTTCAAGTTAACCCCAAGGTCAGCTTCCATTTTTTCAGTTTTTTTCAGTAGAATTCTGATTAATTCTGGTAAAATTACATTATGTCGAACAAAAATCCCTATGATCAGTCAACAAAGTAATTAATATCAATGATAAAAGGGTAAGAACTGAGACCAAAATCAGGAGGACAAAAATATTGGCTACTTAAATAGCATTAGATGTATTCAAATGATCTGGGTCTGATGAAATACTGCCTGAGATATTTAGACATCCACCTGTAGCAGTTGCAGAATTATTACTGATTATTTCTGAAAATGCATGAAGGACGGTTGAGGTTCCAGAACACTAAAGGGCAAACAAGTGAGAGAGGAGAAACTCTTCAAAAGATCAGCCATCTTAACTTCAATCTTGGATGAATTAGTTAAACTATTTATATGCCTCTAGAAGACAACAAAGAGATAAGTAGCAGCCAACATGAATTTATCGAAAGCAAATTATATCAGATCAATCTAATTTTCTTCCATGATAGAGTAATGGGCATTAAGACTAGGAGGAAGTGATAGACATCATACATATTCAACTTCAGTGGGGTTTTGGCACTATATCATATAATTATCATATGCAAGGTAAAGAAACACATTAAACTACTAATGTGGTAAACAACTGACAGAAAATATATTTTCAGAGTATTATCATTATCAAATTAGAGATGTTGTATTGAGTCTGGCTGAGCCCCATAGCATTCCTCATAGTGCTATGCTTTGTATTTGTATCTAGAAAGGTGGTGATAACACACCAGTGTTTTGGCTACTGGTGAGCAGTGCTCCCACAGCATCAAGGCTCTCTCCAACCTTCCCCACACCTCCCTCTCACCAGTAGGCTGGGTGTGGGGAAGATCTTGGGAGGGGACATAGCAAGGACAGCTGACCCAAAGTGACCAATTCCATACCATATGACGTCTGCTCAGATAGAAAAGCTAAGAGAAAGGAGGAGGAAGGGGTGGGGCTGGGGCATTCATTATTTATGATGTTTGTCTTCTGGAGCAACCACTATGTGTACTGAAGCCCTGCTTCCTGGGAAGCAGCTGGACATCACCTGCTGATGGGAAGTAGAGAATAACATCTTTTGTTTTCCTTTTCTTCTGCGTGTGTGACTTCTTTTGCTATTGTTTCATTAAACTGCTTTTATCTTGACCCACAAGGGGGGTTTTTGCATCTTATTTTCTCCCCCCTGCCCCCCCTACCCCCGATTCTGCTGAGGAGGGGAGTGATAGAGCAGCTTGATGGGCATCTGGCATCCAGCCAAGGTCAACCCACCACAGATGCATATCATATGGGGTTTCACATAGGTCTTTTCTGGTCCAATGTTATTTAACAGTTTTAGTAATCAGTTAGATAACAGAATAGAAAAAGTTTCTTAAATAATAGCAGGTGGAGAAGGGCTGTAGTAATTTTCAAGGACAGGTTTAGAATTAAAAATGTTCTTGACAAATTCAAAAAGTTGTCTGAAAAACAGGATGAAAATTCAACAAGGGCAACTGCAAAGTTTTACTCCCAGGTGGTAGTAACCAGCTGCACATGGGAAGGAAAGACTTTGTACTGCAGAAATAAATACTAGAGTTGTAGTTTCACAAGACTCAACAACATCAGACTCTCACAAAAAAGACAGACATTATTCAGGGATGTATAATTGGTAGTGTCATCTATAAGACTTGCAAATTAATCCTTTTGCTTTACCCAGTGCTGATAAAGCCTCTACTGATACACTCTATATAGACTTGTGCTGTACAATTCAAGAACTAATTAGAGAGAATAAAGAGAAGCACACTGAAAATGAGGCCTAGAAAGCATCATCTCTGAGGGATGAGTGAAGGAGATAGGGTTTTATAATTACATAGAAAAGATGGAGAAATATGATAAGGGACTTAAAATGCTTAAAACATAGCTGCAAAAGAAAGGCAATGAATTATTTTCCATGTTTACTGTTGGATTAAATTGCAGTTAGGAAAATATAGTTCCAGGAGAATCTTTCTAACAGTAAGGCTAGTGAAATACTGGAATAGATAGCCTAGGACCAAATCTTCATCACTAGAGTTTTCTAAGATCAGGTCAGACAAACATCTATACAGAATGATAGGTCTAGAAGTGAATCTGCACTGAAGCAGTAGTATGGTATATATAGTAGTATATATAGTAGTATAGTAGCATGTACTAGAAGATATTTCAGATATTTCCTATGATTTGTCTGATTTAACTTTAAAGTATTATAGGAGAGGTGGAGTTAGTCAATACAATTTACCTTCAGCTGCTTATTTCTTCAGTCATTTTCCTTTGAGTTAAATATTACTATTAAATATTAATTTAATAGTATAAACATGTTTATATTATGATATTATATTATATTTTAATATCATAAAATATTGCAGTAAGCAGATCAACATACAAGAACTACTGCAAAGCCTCTCCAAATCTGTCACAGCCCAACGAGTGATGCAAATTAAAATTTAAGTTTTATACTCATTTTGCCCCATACATGGGTTCTGAGGTTTTGATAGATTTACCTGAACAAATTCAGTACAGTTCTATATAATTTTGGCATATTAGTCTCATATCAGCGCTGTAGATCTCTACAGCTACTTCTTATTGACTGTGGTACATGTATTAAGGAATAAAAAGCTATAGGCCTTCTTCCTTGCTTCTTTTCCCCCTTCCTGTCAATGACTCAGCCAATGAGCTCATAGAAACTCTACTGGGAAACAGAAGCCTTCATGGAGGTAACTGCCAGTTAATTTTTAATATTCATTATTTGCGACACTCAACTCGGGTTCAGTGGAAGCCAGTATTAAAATAAATTTAATCACCAGTGTCTACAAAACAACATATGACTTACATTATATGTGCAAAGCCATTAGCCAGAAATATTTAGTTTGTTGCCTTTCTTGATTCAGGTAGTAGCTAAAGTTTAGAATCCTGCAAGTTTTGTCTATGAGGAGAGAAACATATGAGGGAGCTGGTAGCTATGACACTATCCAGTTTGTTTACCAAGAATGTATACAAGATTAAATGGAAAAAAGAAAGATTGCTGATTCACTTTGCCTTTGCAAGTACTCCTGATACTGTGCCTAGTGCTTTCTCACTCTTAGCTTCTCTGCTTTTTACCCATTGAATTCATAGACATGAAAACAAACATCAGAGATTTCTAACTTGGTTAATGTCTAACCTCCATGCCCCCTTGTATTTTTTATATATATTTATATATATATATATAAAAGCCACAATAGATGACACAATATAGCCTTATTATGTACCCGTGTTCTCCATAGTGTCCTCTATTAGTTAAATTATCATGTTGCACAGTGAACTCAACATCTTATTTACATTTATACTGCATGGAAGATGCCTGTTAAACTGACCAATTTTAACTACATTTAAAATAACCAATAACATCATGTATTATCTGTATTTGGATGTGTCTAACAACTATTCATGACACTGAGGAAAAAAATGTTGTGCAGGTTTGGGCAAATATACTTACACTGTTCACTAGGCCTGATCTAAAACTCACTGAAGTCAATGGACATGTTGCCATTGATGTCACTGGGCTTTGGATCAGGACCAAGGCTGCTTCAGTGTTTACTCAGATCTTGCTCTGGCAATTCTCCCATTGAAGTCAACGGGATTATACCCTGATATAATAGAACTCACAGCCAGGAAGATTTTAATGATATTCACTCTATATTTTCCATGTCTTAATATTGCCCCTTTAATCCTTGTTATATCACTATTTTCTTTTCAGGGACACAATCCTAACCTCCCTAGTGAGACAAAACACCCGCTGACTTCAATTAAGGAAGTAAGATCTCACTGTGATCTTTACTATATGGAAGCTGCTGTCATGTGCCCTCATGATGTCATATAGGCAAACCCTGCATGTTTTTTCTGCTTGCAAAGACTGCAGTATTGAGCTTATGGTAATACTGAAGAGGAGAGAAAGATTAAAAGACTTGTCAGTACATTTTCAAGACATACAGCAATATGAATTTTTAAATAACATTCTATCTTTTTTCTATTGCACATCCTCACAACTTTTTAAAAATCTGTAGTAAAATTATTGTAAGTAGTTTCTTTGATTAAGAACTCAACATTTGTGGTTTAGAATAGCTTTGTAATTTGCTGTGGACCAGACAGATAATGTGAGATCTCTTTCTGAAAAATCATTTATTATGTATAATTTGGCCTTTTCAGATAGTTGGATTGAAATGTATCCTAAATTACCAGAAGTTAAAAATTTCTTATACATCCTAAAAAAGTTCATTTTCTATAAATTTGTATTAAAAGCTTGGATTTTATTTAGAATTAAGACATCATATATCTCTGATGTTTTTCATGCATATAAACTTTTGCACACTTATAATTCTATTAGTTTAAAAGGTTAAACTCAGGTAGTAGAATTTCATTAGTTTCTCTTCTGTCTGCGATGTGCCAGAGCTGTACTCTGAGAAAAGTATAGAGACCCTTCCCCTCCATCCAGTCACTAATCAAAAGAGTAGCAAGACAGCAGACACCACCAAGGCAACCTGGTTAACAAGGTACCTATGGCTAATAGGCTAAAACAATATAGCATGTCAGAACACTGCAACATCAAGCCCCTGGACAGATGTCATGGACAGTAATATCTTTGCCAGTTTTTTAAGTCCTGTAACAAGAACCCTCTTTTTGTGTGTGTTTGTACAGCAGTGGGCACTGAATGACTGGGATTTTATGGTAGTATAGTAACACTAATGATAACATTGATAATAAAATAATGAATACTACTTCTAATTAAAAGAAAGAGGGTGTGGACATTATACAGCACACAACAAATACTCTGAAATATGTTCCCATTCCTGATACTGTGTGCTTCCTTACTCTGTTCTAGAGAAACAGTATGAATTCTTCCAGAATGGATACATGGGACTCTCTAGTAAGGACATGATTTTGCCCATTAGGGATATCAATTATGCCCAACAGCTATGACAAATCACTTTTTCTCTACAAGCTAGATCTGCACTTTACTATCACATACTAGTAATTACTTGTAGATTTACGTATGTATTCCCTTTGCTATCAGTCATCATATACATTAAGTTTAAAAATGGAAAACATTATTGCATGTTCTGTGTTCAGCACTGCTATCCTTATTTGCTCCACCCACTCCCCTTGCTGGTTTACAGCAAATGGAGATACAGCTCTCAGGTGACAATTCAAGTCTATTTCTTTAATAAGATAAATACAAACACTCCGATGTTTGTGCAATTATGTAATTCTTCAGAAATGTTACACTGAAAATCAGCATATTCAAGAGATGTTTACTCATGATGCCGAAAAATCTTGGAGTGAAGAAAACTGCTAAGAGACTTTTTGTACTTTTAGCAGGAAGGTATTTATTATCTGCACAGAGGAGGAGGTGGTTTGCACCACAGAAACTCGCTCTGAAGCACAGGTGCAAAACAGGTCAATTTATACATTTGACATACATGATTGCAACAGCTCTTCACACATTATTCATGTAATTACAACATCTCATTGCATATTAATGATAGGCAGAGTCTAGGTGGAGCCTGGGCGGAGTTTAGGCAGTCTTCTCTTGGTATCAATTTTGAGAGGGTCGTTCCGGCCTTTGGCCCTGCTCAGGTAGTCATCCTCAGGGTTGAACTTTTCAGCTTTCTTTCATAAGTAACCCTGCCAGAATCTCGTACAAAAATCTTGGCTTGCTACCATTTTCTTCTATTGATGTGTCTAACTTTACTTAATTTATGATTTCTAGTACCTGCTACAGCAATTTCCAACAATGGCTTAGACTTGGGTACAGTGAGCAAGAACAGGGCGATTCATCACTACATGCTATGGTTCCTCAGTAACAAAAGTTGAGCAATTTTGCAAGGCAGAATGGGGCTTTTACAGAGCTGAGACTTCTCAGGTGAATCTTTAGGTTTTTAGGCCTTATTCCTTTTCACTCAGCAGCTGAACAAGTTTATTTCTTTATTTTAGTCCATATATTTTCAGATATGAGGAAGCACAAATAATTAAGATGAGAAAACGTATGTGAAAGAATGATTTGAAGGGATCGTTTACATTGTCATGTTTAGTTCAGAGCAGTTTGCTCCCAGTTATCCTAACTTACCATTCTTTTGTTTGCATTATGCAGCGTGCAAATTAGATTCCTTTCAAATTAAGCTAAATCAAAAGATGCACTATAAGAGCCCATCTAATTTGATTCAAAGGAGCATTCAGTCCATGGGACCAAACTGGAGTTACTCTAAAGTAAACCCCTCAAAATATATAGTGTGGTCCTCAGCACCAGCTCTGTCACTCTGTAGATCTGTAGATCTGATTCATTGCACTGCACTAATGGAGACATACTCTAATTTGCGTTTCAGAGAACAGTCCCTCTATGTGTCCTTTCTATTTTTTGTTTTCCTCCTAGTCTCCTGGTATCTAACCCAATCCTTCTTTGGCCATATACTGATGGTGCAGCTTTTCAATAAAAAAAATAGATAAAAAAATAGTAGATAAGGAAAAAATACTTGTCCCCAGAGTCCAGACAGTGTCTTAGCTTGTTTAAAGAACCTTCCTAGAAAGAGAATGGAGATCAAATTCACCCCTCAAACTTAGATATCCTGTATGAGAAGGACGTTAGCTTCTTCAGAAAAAGCGTCAGCTTGACCTCTTTCTGATGTTTAATTATAACTAGTGAAATTATACAGTTATAAAATAATAGAATCATAGAATCATAGAGACCTTAAAGATCATTTAGTTCTAACTCCCTTGCCATGAGCAGGGACACCTTCCACTAGACCAGGTTGTTCAAAGCCCCATCCAACCTGACCTTGAACACTTCCAGGGATGGGGCACCCACAGTTTCGTTGGGCAAGTATTGTGGTGAATGAAGTTACATCCAGTTGGTGGCCAGTCACAAGTGGTGTTCCCCGTGGCTCAGTATTGGGGCCAGTTCTGTTTAATATCTTAATCGATAATCGGGATGAGGTTATCAAGTGCACCCTCAGTAAGTTTGCAGATGACACCAAGTTGGGGAGGGAGTGTTGATCTGCTTGAGGGTAGGAAGGCTCTGCAGAGGGATCTGAACAGGCTGGATTGATGGGCCAAGGCCAATTGGATGAAGTACAACAAGGAGAAGTTCCGGGTCCTCCATTTGGGTCACAACAATGCCACGCAATGCTACAGGATTGGGGAAGAGTGGCTGGAAAGCTGCCCAATGGAAAAGGACCGGGAGATGTTGGTCAACAGCTGGCTGAATATGAACTGGCAGTGTGCCCAAGTGGCCAAGGCAGCCAACAGCATCCCAGTTTGTATCAGAAATAGTGTGGCCAGCAGGACTAGGGCAGTGATTGTCCCCCTGTACTCGGCCCTGGTGAGGCCACACCTCAAATACTGTTTTCATTTTTGGGCTCCTCACCTCAAGAGGGATGTAGGGGTGCTGGAGCATGTGCAAAGAAGGGCAATGAAGCTGGTGAAGGGTCTAGAGAACAAGTCTTACGAGGAGCAGCTGAGGGAAGTGGGGTGGTTTAATTTGTAGAAAAGGAGATTCAGGGGGGAACTTAGCACTCTCTACAACTACCTGAAAGGAGGTTATAGACAGGTGGGTGTTGGTCACTTCTCCCAAGTAACAAGTGATAGGACAAGAGGAAATGGCCTCAAGTTGCACCAGGGGAGGTTTAGATTGGATATTAGGAAAACTTTCTTCACCAAAAGGGTTGTAAAGCATTGGAACAGGCTGCCCAGGGAAGCAGTTGAGTCACCATCCCTGGAGGTATTTAATATGTGCAGATGTGGCACTTAGGGACATGATTTAGTGGTGGGCTTGGCAGTGTTAGGTTTATGGTTGGTTTCTATGATCTTAAAGGTCTTTTCCAACCTAAATGATTCTATGATAATAGGATTTTGTAATCAAAATGATATGAGTAATATTTTTTAGCTGATACTATATGGGTATGACAGAAAGATAGATGTTGGGCAGTCAGCACCTCTTATTTCCATTAACCTTCTTTTCTTCATTAATAACTGACCTAGGTCAGTAAGACCCAGTCATGAATTCAAGCAAGTAAAACTGTCAACTTTTCTAGGCTGTCGTGGTTTAACCCCAGCTAGCAACTAAGCATCACACAGCCACTCGCTCACTCCCTGCCCCAGGGGGATGAAGGGAAGGAATCGGAAGAGTAGAAGTGAAAAAACTCTTGGGTTGAGATAAAAACAGTTTAATTATTGAAATAAAATATAATAATGAGAATGAATTTTAATGAAAAGGAAAATAATAAAGAAAGAGAAATAAAACCCAAGGAAGAGAAGCAATGCAAATTAAAACAATTGCCCACCACCAACCGATCAATGCCCAGTCAGTCTCTGAGCAGCGACTCCCCTGACAACCTCCCCCCTAGTTTTATTGCTGAGCATGACATTATATGGTATGAAATATCTCTTTGGTCAGTTGGGGTCAGCTGTCTGGGCTGTGTCCCATCCCAACATCTTGTTCATCCCCAGCCTACTTGCTGGTGGGGCAGTGTGAGGAGCAGAAAAGGACTTGACTCTGTATAAGTACTGCTCAGCAATAACTACGATGTGGTTACAGCTTTGGTGGATAAGGGAAGAACAAATGATGCCATCTACCTGGACTTGTGAAAAACATTTGACACTGTCCCACACGACATCCTTGTCTCTGCACTGGAGAGACATGGATTTGACAGATGGACTGTTAGATCAATGAAGAATTGGCTGGATGGTTGCACTCAAAGAGTTGTGGTCAGTGGTTCAATGTCCAAGTGGAGACCAGTGACGAGTGGCATTACTCAGGGTTTGGTATTGGGACTGGCACTGTTTAACATATTTTTTGGCAACATGGACAGTGGTATTGAGTGCACCCTCATCAAGTTTGCAGATGACACCAAGCTGAGTGGTGCAGTTGATTACTTGAGGGAAGGAATGCCATTCAGAGGGACCTTAACAGGCTTGAGGAGTGGGGTCATGTGAGCTTAATGAAATTCAACAAACCCAAATGCAAGGCCCTGCACCTGGATCAGGACAATCCCCAGTGTCACTACAGACTGGGGAATGGATGGATTGAGAGCAGCCCTGTAGAGAAGAACTTAGGGGTACTGGTAGATGAAAAGATGGACATAAGTGGGCAATGTACGCATGCAGCCCAGAAAGCCAATCATATCCTGAGATGCATCAAAAGAAGCAGGTCAAGGGGGGTGATTCTCCCCCTCTACTCCCTTCTTGGGAGACCCCACCTGGAGTACCACATTTAGGTCTGGGGTCCCCAGTACAAGAAGGACATGGACCTGTTGGAGCAGGTTCAGAGGAGGGCCATGAAAATGATCAAAGGGCTGGAGCACCTCTCCTCTGAAGAAAGGATAAGAGAGTTGGGGTTGTTGAGCCTGGAGAAGAGAAGGCTCCGGGGAGACCTTATAGCAGCCTTCCAGTACCTAAAAGAGGCCTACAAGACAGCTGGAGAGGGACTTTTTACAAGGGCATGTAGTGATAGGACAAGGGGGAATGGCTTTAAACTGAAAGAGGGTAGACTTAGATTAGATATTAGGAAGAAATACTTTCCTGTGAGGGTGGTGAGACACTGGTACAGGTTGCCCAGATAATTTGTGGATGCCTCATCATTGGAAATATTCAAGGTCAGGTTGGATGGGGCTTTGAGCAACCTGGCCTAATGGAAGGTGTCCCTGCTCATGGCTGGGATGTTGGACTAGATGATCTTTAAAGGTCCCTTCCAACCCAAATCATTTTATGATTCTGCAAAAACCTTAGACCTTTTAATTACCTTAGATCATGCCCTTTGCATAAGCTAATCTTAAAGTCTTAAATTTTTAATTTGTGATATTGTTAAGTAGATCAAAGGGCACAAGAAAATTAGACACTGCACAATTTCTAAAGAAGACAGAGAATCTTAAAGCTGGATCATGACATATGTAACAGAGATTTTTTTTTCTAATAATTTGGATTTTCACATATATTTCAATGTAATTTTTCATAATTTCTCTTATGGGTTTGAAATCTTACCTAAAAAAAAATCTTGTTTTTTAAAACCTCTTCTTTTACCTTTTAGAAAAGAAATAATATTTGTTTCTCTCTAAAATAAACATAATTAAAATCAGTGTTATATGAAATAATTTTTGTCTGTAAGGATAACTTGTTGGGGCTCTTGCTGTATTGAATGATTATACTGAACTCTGAAGCAAGTGGAAAAATACTGAAGAAATAAGACGAGGTTACGGCCAGTACAGTGGGATGAAGAAAAAGGAGCAAATTGCAGATGTTTGCTCAAAAGCAAGGCCAACGGGACGTGATAAGAGGAGCTGGGAAACCGCAGAAAGGAGCCTACGTGCCAGAGAAAGCAGAAACAGAAATCTTCCCAGTAAACAATTGTTAACCAATCATATTATTATACGCTTGTAAAATAGCCAACCACATTATTGCACGCTTATAGAATGCCTTATAAAAGTCTACCTGGTTTGTACAATAAACGGATCAGATCTTGAACTCTGTGAGTATTTGAATCTGACTCCCGCTCGCCCGAAATGCCCGCAGCATCTGGTGACCCCCGACGTGATCCGATGAGGGTCGACAGGATCGGTTAAAAGGTCAGGAGGATTCATTAAGGATCGTGTTACGAGCTGCGGAGCCGGCGAGGATCCTGCTGCCAGCGGAGAGAGAGCTGGGCGCCCGAAGAAAGGCGGAACGTGCACGGCTGACCGGTGAGTCAGGAAATTTAAGCAGGATGGGAATCACTGCATCAGTGGTGGAAAAAGCAATCGTAGACAGTTTGATGAAACTGGCAGAAAAAACTGAAACGCCAGTCTCACGGCAGGCAGTAGTTGATCTGCTATGTTGGAGTCGCCGCCGTGGTTACCTTGCTTCTACGCAAGATATATATAATAATGAAACATGGAAGAAAGTAGGAGAGGACTTATGGGAATCTGTGCAAGTTGGGACTAAGGGGGTAAAGACTTTGGCTCGCACGTATCGAGCTGTACGGGGTATGGTCGCGCAATTACCACCCTGGTGTCCTGAAAAGGAACAAGCGGCGAGCGGCGGCGTGCGGCCCGGCAGGCCCCGTCCCGGCCGCGGTTTCTCTCCAAGGCGGCACCCCCCCTCCACCCCCCCCCCTCCGATCGGCGCCATGGCAATGCAAGCGGCCAAGCGAGCTAACATCTGGCTGCCCCCAGAGGTCAATCGGATCCTTTATATTCGGAACCTGCCGTATAAAATCACAGCGGAGGAAACGTATGATATTTTTGGGAAATACGGACCTATTCGACAAATCAGAGTTGGAAACTCTCCTGAAACAAGAGGAACAGCTTAAGCTTCTCAAGGAAAAATACGGACTTGATTACAAACCCCTCCCCCCCCCCAAAAAAAAAAAAAAAAAAAAAAAAGAAAGGAAAAAAAAAAGGAAAAAAAAAAAAAAAGAAAAAAGAAAAAAAAAAAAGAAAAAAAGAGAAAAAAAAAAAAGAAAAAAGAAAAAAAAAGAAAGAAAAAAGAAAAAAAGAAAGGAAAAAAAAAAGAAAAAAAAAAGAAAAAAGAAAAAAAAAGAAAGAAAAAAAAAGAGAAAAAAAGAAAGAAAAAAGAAAAAAAAAGAAAGAAAAAAGAAAAAAAAAAGAAAGAAAAAAAAAGAAAAAAAAAGAAAAAAAAAGGAAAAAAAAAAAAAGAAAAAAAAAAAGGAAAAAAAGTGCTTCAGATGTCACCTACAAGAAATGCGTTTCTGCTTTGAACTAGCTTTTGAGCCTTTGGGAGTAAACTATACGGCTATAAATCAATCATATTGGGGTTGGTTAGATAAGAAGTATAATGACACGAATTTTGGCTTTAGTGATAACTGTACCTGGTGGAATACTACACTTGTTAAAAATATGTATTTTTTGCAACAGTTGATTTACCGTTTAAATGTATCAATTTATTTACCTCAACAAGAATTGAGGGTGGTTGAGGGATTTATTGAAACAAGGTCTGTCTATATTGTTGTTTGTTATTCTTTTGTTACTTTTAGTGCCTTGCCTTTTACAATGTTTTCAGAGCTGTGTGGAACGCAGTATTAATGCTGTATTTAAAAAGAAAGGGGGAGGTGTTGGGGCTCTTGCTGTATTGAATGATTATACTGAACTCTGAAGCAAGTGGAAAAATACTGAAGAAATAAGACGAGGTTACGGCCAGTACAGTGGGATGAAGAAAAAGGAGCAAATTGCAGATGTTTGCTCAAAAGCAAGGCCAACGGGACGTGATAAGAGGAGCTGGGAAACCGCAGAAAGGAGCCTACGTGCCAGAGAAAGCAGAAACAGAAATCTTCCCAGTAAACAATTGTTAACCAATCATATTATTATACGCTTGTAAAATAGCCAACCACATTATTGCACGCTTATAGAATGCCTTATAAAAGTCTACCTGGTTTGTACAATAAACGGATCAGATCTTGAACTCTGTGAGTATTTGAATCTGACTCCCACTCGCCCGAAATGCCCGCAGCAATAACTTCACAATTTAATCATAGATTTGCTACGGTGGAGTTTGATAATGTGAGTTTTGCTTACAAACAGTAGGTTTACACTATATTCGATAGATTCTCATTATATGTCTTGTGTCAGCAAAATTATATTAGACAATCTCACTATTGCATCAGATCATTTAATATTATTTATAAGACAAAATCATCCTTGATGTTAAGCTTCTACTCATTTTCAGAAATAATTTTGCTCTAGCATATTAATATTAAAGTTTATATATGATAACATTAAAAAAAATATTTCCCAATAACAACACCTACTGTTTTAGTGACTCATTTTACTTTCTTGTATTTCCTGGAAAGTATTCCCTTTCTTTTTAAGAAATACAAAAATAACTTGTTTACAACTCAACTCAGAAGTTGATTCTATAGGCTGTGCTTAGTGAAGGCTTCCTTTTAAACCACTGCCCTGGACAGGACATACAGGATTGGGTATCTTTCATCAGCTTCTAAACTATGCTCTTTTGTACTGAAACTTTATAAAACAACATTAATTAAAACTTCAAATATAATGGAAAACTAATTGAGAAATAAAAGAGAGCAAGGAAGAGAGAAAGGGGTAGAACACAGTCAGTCCCTTCTGTAACATGCCATATCAACTTCAACCTACAAAATGATAGATGCTTTGTCACGCAACACTACCCTAGAAATGCATTACCTAGAAAAATATTAAGCAATAACTACATATGTACAATATGCTACCAATTGCAGGTTTACTTTTCAAGGATAATTATAAAGAATAAAAAGTAAGTTCATATTTCATTTTGACAAAACTAAAGATACTTCAATTTCAAATTCAACAATAAATTTACTGTCCTTGAATAGCTAAAGCTCTCAGTGAATATAATGCATATGTATTGCCAGATCATTCTAAACTGCATATTTGAAATATTGAAGCCTACTTACAAAACAGGAAATAATGGAACATGTAGTTGTGTTGATGTATTTGGGGAAATAGAGTAACTTTTATTAATGTAAAAATGTAAACCTCATTATAAAAATATATTTCTTATTACCATCTCATCAAAAATATTTTAACCAAAGATTGAATTTCGGACCTTTGTAAATTATTTGTGGCCAGTTCAACATATTTGTTATTGGTCATTGTGGTTTAGTATAGTAAAGATTTTCACTATTACCTGTTTGTTTCAGTAATCTGCTTTGGCTAGTCTTCAGTTTATAATTCCACCTAAAAGGGCCAAATTCTACACTCATTTAGATCCACCCAACCCCATCAACCTCAACCATATTTTTATTCTGATTTACAGCTTCATTAGGATTGTGATGATGTAAATGAGAATGGAATTTGGTCCTAAACCTTCATTCAGAATTAAAGAACATATTCATATTTCAGTACAGGATGTAGGAGTGTGTCTCAAACAGAGAATACACAGCTAAAACTTGACAGGCAAGGTCTCAGGTAGAGTGTAAAGGACGGAGACAGTGGGTTTGACATTGATAATGTGCAGCTGTGATCCTGCAGCAAAGAGGTAAATAACTTTGAGGGAGTATGAGAAGAAACCTGGATGAAGCAGAGACAAAAGAGGAATATGATCTCACCTCTAGAAGATAAGGAAACAGTATGAACAGCAGAGAGTAGCCTATAGTGAACAGCGGCTGGGCGTGGACAGTAGAGTTTGACCAATAATAAAGCTTTTAGCAGTGTGTGTGCAGAGTATAAACTTATAAAAGCTGTAACTAACAATAAATGTCTTTGCCTCACAATCCTTGCAAAGTCCGTGCCTCATATGCCACAATAGAGGGCAGATTTTTTTTAATGTTAAGCTCATTTCTTTCCTTAAATAAGTAGGCACACATTCCCGTGTATTTTGTAAAATCAGTAACAATTTTGCACATGCATGTACAAGTGTAGTGCTGCTTTTACAAGTTACACAGCAATTCTTACTCATATATCTTTCTGATGAAAGAATCAGGTCAACAGTCTAAATATATTTGGTTTTACTTAAGTTGCAGGATTACAGAAAGAAGAGATGTTTACCAGCTCTTGGTACTTTCTTTGAGTACCTCTACTACAGCACCAAAGGTTTAGATGTAAAAAACTCTAATTTAGGTGGGCAGTGAGTGAGAAAGTACCTTTTAGAAGAAGTCTTTTTTTGGGGGGGAAATTTATAAATCTTAGTCTTCAAGCCTGATCCAAAGCTCACAGAAGTCAGAGGAAAAATACCCATTAACTTCAGTGGCCTGGATCAGGTTCCAAAAAAGGAAATACCATGTATCACTTTCAGTATCTTCTATAAAATTAAGCCAGAAAACCTCAACTGCTTCTAAACCATCATATATTAAAGAGTAACTCTGAAGAAGTTATTTTATTATTTATTGAAAGAATATATTATGCAAATCTCATTATATTTAAATTCATTTTATAGCACGTGGACTGAGAAGTACAATAAGTGACATATTTACTCTGACCTTATGCTGTTTGTAGCTTGGATGTATGTGTAACTCATAGCAGAGACACACATTATCCAAAATCATTCTGTTCTTACCCACAAATTGCACCTATCATGAAAAAAGATATTTGGCAGAACTTACTCCATAAGCATGATTTCCATATAGTCTTCTCTTAAAATCAAAATACCAGAACGTCAGGAGACTAGAATGACCCAGGGCAGCTGATTTTATATGCTAACCCTAGAATTCATTCAGCCATTGCTATCTCAATGCCAGTAAATTGTATACAGTGTCACATAAATAATACATCACTAATGGAGCATGATGGTGTGGCCAGTAATAACAATACCAATTTTGGGGATACTTGAATACGCACACAGATTCACAATTCCCAGCAAGATCACTAGTGCAAGAGCAGGTTGCATGTCACATGGACAGGTTTGAATACTTATGCACAAAAGGAAGAAGTTAAGAATTTCTTGCTTATGTTAAATTTATGCTGTTTGGTTTTAAGTTTATTTTAAAGTGTATTGAAGCTTGATTACTTTTAGTAATAGGTGAAGTACTATAGAGTCAAGGAGCAGAAGAATTTTTAAAGACCTTACATAAATCTAGTGATATTTTTAAACATATTAATCGGCAGGTGCTTCTCACAAATGAGGTGACTTTCTGAAAATATATCTGCCTCGAATATAGCATGACTTATTTTGTAGCTTTTATCAACAATAGTATTCACCACCTGTAAAAATGAAAAATATAACGCACATTTTAGAATGCAATAATCAAGAGGAAGCTTTCCTCCCCAAAACAAAGTGAAGCAACAAATAGTCTGAAGAGACGGGACGCAGCTTGATGCAAGCAAATGTCCATTTATTGTACAGAAGCACGAGGTTTTATACACTTTCAGAAGCTGCGTTTTAAACTAATTGGTTCTTGAAGCTAAGCCTTGCATACTAGGCAATCCCTGATCGGTGGTTAACTAACAGCAATTAACAACAAGGTGTTACCTTTCCTTGGCGCCATCCGTCTCCCACTCCCCTGTGCTCTGTAAACATGTCTCATCATGTTAATTGTTGTCTAGACAAGCTCGAGCACATTCCCCTCAGCTAACTGATTGCCACGCATGGTCCTAGTTTCCAGCCCGCTCCTGCATCTCCCCCTTCCTGTTGCACAAAAAGAACCCCTGAAATCGAACGAGTAAAAACAAGGTATTGATATGGAGAAATAATGTGAAATGGGGATAATGGACATGGATTGTGATTGTATGTGTCTGCTTAAGGAATGTGGGTATGGTGACTAGTCATGGGTGCGGTGACAACTACAGTTTTGAGGAGATGCCTGCCCTTCTTCCTCTAACAAAGGGGCTATTTAAAAGAGAATAAGAAAAGATGAGAGACATTCAAATGCTATCTAGAGGGAGGGAGTGCTAAGTCTCCTTGCTGGAAAAGATTGGGTGGTCACAATCACCTGAAGAAGATCGGGTGGTCACAAGGACATGAATCACCTGAAGAAGATCGGATGGTCACAAGAACATGAATCACCTACAAACCTGCAAGACCACCACATTCCAGGAAACGGACTGATAAGCTAATTAACATACGAAGCGGGGTTTAGGTAACGAATATGTATAGGCGTTAATTGAATATTCATTTGTTCATTGTATAAATGTGAGATGGTTCGTCACTTCGGGTATGCACGCTTGTGGAGGAGCGATCCCCCGTGCATCTGCGCGCAATAAACATACCTACTTTATAACTTTCGAGTTATAGAGTCTAATTCCGCACGTCAGTATAAGTAATAGAACAAATAAAAAACCAACTGAGACATTATCAGAGTCAAAATAACCCACTGTCTCTGTTCCATACAATTTTACAATTTCCCCTTTTTGTTTTTGAACAGCTAGTACCAGGTTTGTCATGTTCTGCAGGGCCCTTGCAAACATGACAGCAACCAAGGTAATAGCAAACAAACAATACTGCCAATTGAGTGAATGGATGCCAAAAAAGGCTGACATTTTCTCAGATTTTGATAACATGTTGCTGCAATGGGGCGCCTAAAATCCACGCAGCACATACCATCAAAATCCTCACAGCCATGTCCTTGAACCAACAACAAAAAGCAGTGGCAATTTTGACTCACATTCTGAACTGCCTACCAAACAAGGTGATTTAACTCTTTAATGCTTTCCCTGCTGTTACTCTGGATAAGAGAAGAACTGCTGCGACACGTACCCATCATAGCCTCCTACTACATTAGCATCCACAGAAAGACAATTATTGACATTCAAAGTGTAAACAATATCAGCTTCTTTTGGATTAACATTATACATAGGTGGAAGGGCACACTAAACAAGAACGGGTTCAGTCAAAAAGTTCGAAACATAGCATGCCTTCTTTGAACATACCTCGGGGTCATTCCCTTCATTCCTTCTCTTTTTTATGCAAAGAGAAACACTTTTACCATAACAGAGAAGCCCCTATTTACATCTCTGAGCCCAGACACAAACTGCAGCTGTATGCTCCACCAGGCTCAGGGCAGAAATCGTTCATGTAGTTACATAGCTATATATCACTACAAGCATGCAGACACCTATTAGACACTAGATAACCATGTTTATCTTTCCTAGTCTCCTTCACAATACCCAGCTGTTCTCTCATCTCTTCTTAGGTCAAATATGCTCCAGCTTCCTCTCCTATATCTCTCTTCAGACATTCTCTATCCTCCCCTTTTTTGCTTGTTAATTGCGACAAAGCAAAGGGGGTGTGTAGCTGGGTGACCATGACCTGCTTTATGTTACAATCAACTAAACACTGAATACAGGAAAAAAAAAAAAAAAAAAAGGCATGGGAGACATAAGGCAAACATCAATAAGGTGGTTAAAGATAATTATAATAAATCCTGTAATACTTTTGAGTCATGGCCCAAAGTTTCCCAGCCGTGAGAAGAGACCAAAGGCATCCCGCCCCTGGCTCTGTTGCAGATCTTTGTTTTAAGGCTTTTAAGTTTTGTATACTTTTGTAAATTAATTCACAGTGGTCACTCAGATTCACGTAACACATCCTATCAAAGTCTTCACACTTGTGTCCCTGTGCTAATAATAAAAATCAATAGCAACTCGGTTCTGTAGCAACATATGATGGACAGAATCAACATCTGTTAATAAGCCAGAAAAAAAATAGTATTTGTAGTATTACTTTGTTTAGCAAGCTAGCAGCCTAATTTACTAAGCAAGTTAAGAGCGTGTACTATTCTTACAGAAGAGATTAGAGAAGCAAAAATCTGTTATGCTGCATTCCAGAACTCAGCCTGAGAATTACAGTCTGCTGTGAGTTCTGCGTTACAATCATTTGACACATGCTGGGGTTGCGATTGTGAAAGTTGCCCGTTTACAATTTTCATTGCCATTATCACAGCTAGTTGTTTTAAAAGCAACCCTTGAGCTTCCTGATGTTCGACTTGTTGCAAAATATTCTGAAGCCAATCAATCAAGTTAGTATTAAAGTTAGTGACTCTCTAGGACCCTGCAAGACTGTGGCAAGACTCCCGCATCCTGACTGCCTTAATAGCCATCTCCTTCATTTGCAAACAGTTGTCCCTGGGATACCTTGCCTGAGTCACAGAATCAGCACAATTAATTTTCTCCAGCCAACTGCTCATAGTTAACAGCAATTCCCCGATTAAGGTTTTCAGTCAAGGCCACTACACATAGCTCACAAAAATCAAATAACCACATCATATACTGTATCAGTTAGTACCATACAAAGCAATAACTTCCAATCACGCAGTGTGAGTGTATAAGGCTCTGCCATCACTTCAAGAAGGGACATAGCAAATGTATTATGAATCCTCCCTTCCCGCACTGCTTTGCTTAACCCTTTAACAGCCTCGTATTGCACAGGCTGCCACTCTGCAGGTTGATTTGTCTGACAAAATACTGAACATGCCATAGCGACTCCCAAAACCCATCACTGAAGTGTTTCCCACTTGCATTCCTGCCACCAATCCCTCAGACCCCCTTTCACCCTCCCCCAAAATACAATCAATGCATCAGGAGAGACAAGGGGATGGGGGGGAAAGGTCTAGCTCCTTTTCCAGATCTATAGGACCTGGATCAAAAGGTTTATCAGAGTCAATGAAATCATTGTCCGAGTTGTCCTGTTCCCGTGCTTGCTCCTGTGTTGTGAGGGTCGCTGCAATCAGTGACAGAAGCTTTGGGGGCAGAGGAGGTGTGGACAGAATCGCCATCGCTGACAGTGTCTTGAGAAGAGTCACGCTGTCGGTGGAATTTACAGCTTCCTCTGGTTTAGCACCGTTAGTAGAATTAGTCCACACTTGGCAAAGAGTAGTCAGAATTTGCCACCAAGATGTTAAATGCATTCCCGACACGGAGCTCCCCTCCGCGGCAGCATCACACAATTGGCTGCTGTATGTACACACTTTCATTCTTTCCAAGTCTCTAAAGTTTCTTGGCTGCTCACCTGTCTCGATGAATACAGGTGTTATCCTCGGGGTTTAGGTTGTCCGCCTGGTCCAGACAGCAAGATGATCGTTCAGCCAAGCCGTCTCCTCCGGAACGCAGCCCTCTTCCACGAGCTGTCTTTTTTCCGTCCTTATTCTTCCAAGGCTTCGGAACACCACCATAGGGGTCATCGTTTGAGGAGATTGAGGCACGGACTCCCTGATCTGACTAGAAGACCCTTTATGAGTCCATATACGTCTCTTTCTGGGGACGAAGCCTGATTCCCCGTTACGGATTTCCCACAGCTCACCTCTCAACTCCGGAGGGATTTCAGGCCAGCTCCTGCTTCCTTTCAGCAGATCATTCAAAGTTCTGTGGGATTCGCTGCATGTTGCTCAGATAGGCGATTCGAGAGCCTTTCACGTTAGATCCTTAAACGTATCATGTCGGGGTCACCAATTTGCGGCAAATGAAGAGATGGGATGTAGCTTGATGCAAGCAAGATGTCGATTTACTGTACAGAAGCACGACTTTATATACACTTTCAAAAGCTGCGCGTTTTAAACTAATTGGTTCTTGAAGCTAAGCCTTGCATACTAGGCAATCCCTGATCGGTGGTTAACTACCAGCAATTAACCACAAGGTGTTACCTTTCCTTGAAGCTAAGCCTTGCATACTAGGCAATCCCTGATCGGTGGTTAACTACCAGCAATTAACAGCAAGGTGTTACCTTTCCTTGGCGCCATCCTTGGCGCCATCTGTCTCCCAGTCCCTTGTGCTCTGTAAACATGCCTCATCATGTTAATTGTTGTCTAGACAAGCTCGAGCACATTCCCCTCAGCTAACCGATTGCCACGCATGGTCCTAGTTTCCAGCCCGCTCCTGCATCTCCCTCTGCTGCCTTGCCCTCACCTCATCCAGAGTATGTGTTCTATCTTCTCTTGCTTCCTCCTCAGCTGCTCCCTCTTCATTGGCTGCCCAACCACTTAACCAGCCACACCTGCACCTTATCTACATCAGCCAACCCACCGCCCCTGAAGCCAACCCACAGTTGTATATTATCCATGCTAGTTAACCCAGCTTCATTCTTCTACGATATGGTATGGAATATCCCATTCGTCACTTTGGGTCAGCTGTCCTGGCTATGTCCCCTCCCAAGATTTTCCCCACATCCAGCCTGCTGGTAGTGGTGGGGAAGGTTGGAGAGACAGCCTTGATGCTGTGGGAGCACTGCTCAGCAGTAGCCAAACCACTGGTGTGTTATCACCACCTTTCTAGCTACCAATATATGCACAGCACTATGAGGGCTGCTACGGGGAAAATTAATTCCATCTCAGTCAGACCCAATACAATTATAAGACTTTATACAATTATAAATTTTGATTTCAGAGATCAAAAACAATAAAAGAAATCTGTTTTAAATAACACGGTTCCCCTGAAATTTTAGGCTTCTTTGCAGCTATCCTAGGAAACGGAGATACTACCATGCCAGTCAGACTATCAGCAGTAAATATGTGAAGATTTCAACAGGAGAGAAAGGGATGGGAGGAGTACCTATTTCTAACGCAGCCCTAAGACATATCTATTCCCTTTTTCAGGACTCCATTTTGTAACCATCCCTGTTCCAGCTACTCAGACCATGACTTGATTGTCCTCACAGACACAATACTACCCTTCACTGGACAGAAAGGCCACTTGCAGAGAAAGCAAGTAGCTTCACTCATGGGAAACATTCTGTCTGAGTAAACAGATCTCTCACTGGCCAAAACAAGAGGTTAGAATAGCTCAATCATTTCAGCTTCCTAATTATATCAGCAGATTTGAACATGGGAAGCATAATTCAAGAAACCAGCAGAGAACACAGGATGAACAGGTTGTACTTGGTTTCTCTAGTGTAATTGTGTTTGAAATACACAGTTGTAACAGGGACTGAATTTCCTTATAGAACTGTTCTTCATATCTCCCAGTTACACTTGAAGAGCCAAGTATATAGACTAGGTAAGTTCTGCAGTGCATATTAACTGAAACTGAGAAATAAAAAAATTCCACACACTTTTGGTTCAGTGAAATCCTGTGTAAGCAATAGGTGATATTATCTTCTCTTATTATCATTATTACATACACTATTGAGCATTTAAAATAATTTTTCCTTGTTATTTGCTGGGGTTTTTGGTAGGTTCTGAGGATTATATTCCATAATGCTTCTCTTTATATATGAAACTGTGATCTGTTGGAAGGTTAAGAGAAACAAAACATATATAAGTACAAATCTCTTCAAGTATTTTATACATCAATAAGTTTCTGAATGAATAATATTGTGGTTTTCTTTTTTACTTTTAACACTGCTATTGGCAAACTGTTAAACAGTCAGTCAGATCTGGTATACCTTTGATTTAATATGTGCCTGTGTTTTCTAATCATCATCACCCTTTTCCTGGGCCTGAGGCCCAAACCAGCATGAAATCTTAGCCAGTTTTCAATATATATATTCTTAACTGAACATGAAAACTTAAAATAATTTCTAAAAGTAGAAGCAGCAAATACTCAAATGTTGGTGTTAAAAACAAATGAAATTGTCCTGGTTTTGGCTAGGATAGAGTTAATTTTCTTCTTAGCTGGTACAGTGCTGTATTTTGGATTTAGTATGAGAATAATGTTGATAACACACTGATGGTTTAGTTGTTGCTAAGTAGTGCTTACCCTAAATCAGGGGTCCTCAAACTTTTTAAACACGGGGCTGGCATGCAGATGAAGTGGCAGGAAGTCATCTGCGGCTGCTTGGTTTCCCCCCCCAACCCCCGGCGGGGCGGGGGTGTTCTGTAAATACCAGGGGCTGGACTGAGGACCCTGGGGGGCCGTATCTGACCCGCGGGCCGTAGTTTGAGGATCCCTGTGCCTAAATCAAGGACTTTTCAAGCTTCCCATGCTCTGCCAGTGAGCAGGTGCACAAGAAGTCAGGAGGGAGCAGTCAGGACAGCTGACCTGAACTAGCCAAAGGGCTATTCCATACCACAGAATGTCATGCTCAGCAATATAAAGCTGAGGGAAGAAGAAGGAAGAGGGGGACATTTGGAGTTGCAGTGTTTGTCTTCCCAAGTCACTGTTATGTGTGATGGAGCCCTGCTCTCCTGGAGATGGCTAAACCTGCCTGCTGATGGGAAGTGGTGAATGAATTCCTTGTTTTGATTTGCTTGTGTGCACAGCTTCTGCTTTACTTATTAAGCTGTCTTTATCTCAACTCACGAGTTTTCTCACTTTTACTCTTCCGATTCTCTCCCTCATCCCACTGGAGGGGAGTCAGTGAGCAACTGTGTGGGGCTTAGTTGCCGACTGGGGTTAAAACATGTTTATTTAAACATTCAGATATTAGAGTTCACTTGCATACTTTGTACTTCTCAAAAAGAAGAAGCTCAAAGATGATGATTTTATTTTTCTGTGATTTTTGAGATCTAGAGAAATTAGCTCCTTTGCATAAAAGCCCATAATGCAGGCTGAAATTATCCCCATTTTTCCCAGATTATACACATCAAAGAAGGCAGAAAAGCTCCACAAAGCTACTGTATGTTTGAATGTGTTGATATGACATGGATGATGTGGTATACCACTGGCATGATATTTAATTTACCAATATGCACTAAATATGTGGACCATTTTATTCATAAAGTATGAACATTTAATGTTAAAGAACTACCCAGGAAATAGAACATCAAATGTATTTGTTTCATAGAACTGTGTAAAAGTTTGCCAAAGATGTCACAGTATGATAGCTTTGGCTATTTATTTCCCAGATCTTCACCTTGAGCACTACTGCTTGCTTTAGAATCTTTTTTATGAACAGAGATTAACAAATGTAAAAATGTTGAGAGTTCTGAAGAGGTTAGTTGTCCTAGTCATGTTTAATTACTGGCAAAAGTAAAACTTTTCCATCTGATACACCTATGCAACCCCAGGCCCATGATATGTAACCTCATTGCTATAGCCTCACAAAATTACATCTTGACTAATCCCAATACCAAAAGAAACAAATGGCTATCATGTTAAATAAGCCTGTTGAAGTCACCAGCAGTCTGCATATGTCAAACTAACTCAGGAATTACCAGCTATTCCATATTGGGTTCGTCCTTTCTCTGTAACACTGCTGAGTGCAGGGATTCTGAACACAAAAGCAATTTTGATTCTGCTAAAAGCAGGTTAGATTCTACTAATGTAATTTCTGTTTGTTTGGCGGTGGTTTTTTTTTTTAGTATAGCACTACTGGGAGCTAAGGCATCATAGCAGTAAAGTACTTACCCACAAATCCTTGTATCTACATGATGCAAAGATAGATCTGCCCATGTAAAGCTTTGTGTAGGATTAGGGTCCAATTTAAAATCACATCCTCTTGATGAAGCGCCTATATTCCCCGTTTTCAAGCTGGGGTGTTTTGTTTTGTTGGTTTTTTTTTTCTCTAGTCCTTGGCACAGACAGTGCACATAATTGTGGATAACTGGCTAGCTGAAAAAGGTCTCATAGACATAGTCCAGCTGGCTGGACAAAAATGCACATCGCTCTCAGCTTATCTGAAGTAAAGCAAAAATACACTATCCTTGGCTGTTCTTGTTACACAATAACAGGAAGATCGTGGTGGGAAAAGAATGTTGCAGGTGGGAACAGATAACTACAGAAGAGAAACTAGGGGTGGGCTTGGTATTTAGGCAACTAACCAATAATGAGCTTAACTTTTGTAATATGTATGAGCTAATTATAACAAGGCATAAAAGTTGACTGTAAGGGACAATAAACGAAGTCTGCTGATCACTCATATTGAGTGACTGTGTCTTCCCTCCGTCGCGACACATAATCACATTCCTTATGTGACACAGCATTAAACCACCAATGATGTCTATCATTTATCCTTCCAATGATTAATAACTGAGGCTGACCTACTATTTTTTCACAAACTGGGTTGTCTGGTAACATACGGTTTCAGTCAGAGAGCTTAAAACACTCAAACCAGTTGGACAGAGCCAGGTCCAGCTGGCTCCAAGATGGACCTGCCACTTGCCAAAGCTGAGCCAGTCAGTGACACTGGTGGCTCCTTTGTGATAACGTATTTAAGAAAGGGTAAAAAAGGTGCAAAACAGCAGCTGGGAGAGAGGAGTGAGAATATGTAAGAGAAACAACCCTGCAGACACCAAGGTCAGTGAAGAAGGAAGGGGAGGTGGTGCTCCAGGATCCAGAGCAAAGATTCCCCTGCAACCCATGGAGGTCCACAGTGGAGCAGATATCCACCCTGCAGCTCGTGGAGGACCCCACACTGGAGCAGGTGGATGTGCCCTGAAGGAAGCTCTGACCCTGTGGAGAACCCACATTGGAGCAGGTTCCTGGCAAGACCTATGACCTCATGGGGAGGCCACGCTGGAGCACTTTTCCTGAAGGACTGCACCCTGTGTAAAGGACCCATGCTAGAGCAGTTCTTGAAGAACTGCAGCCCATAGGAAGGACCCACACTGGAGAAGTTCATGAAGGACTGCATCCTGTGGGAGGGACCCCACATTAGAGCAGGGTAAAAGTGTAAGGAGGAAGGAGCAGCAGAGATGAAGTGTTATGAGCTGACTGCAACCCTCGTTCCCCATTTTCCCTGTGCTGCTCAGTGGGAAGATGCAGAAGAGTCTTGAGTGAAGTTGAATCTGAGAAGAATGGAGGGGTGGGGGGAAGATGTTTTAGGTTTTTGTTTCTCACTATCCTACTAAATTTGTAATTGGCAATAAATTAAATTAATTTTCCCCATGTCGAATATGTTTTCCCTGTGATGAGAATTGGTGAATGATCTCCCTGTTTTTGTCACATATCGTTGTCAATGAGATTAATAAACCAATTATGGTTTTATTCTAACTAAGTTGTTGTGGTTTAACCCTGGTCATCACCACACAGCCAATTGCTGATTCCCCCCCCCAGTGGGATGGGGGGGAGAATTGGAAGAGTAAAAGTGAAAAAACCTCATGGGTTGAGATAAAGGCAGATTAATAATAATAAAAAATACATTAATAAAAAGTAAAGAAAAAAGCAACAAAGAGAGAGGAAAATAAACCCCAAGAAAAACAAGCGATGCAAATGAAAACAATTGCTCACCTCCAATTGACCAATGCCTAGCCAGTCCCCAAGCAGCGCCCCCCCCTGCCAATCTCCACCCCTCTAGTTTTATTGCTGAGCATGACGTCATAAGGTATGGAATATCCCTTTGGTCAGTTGGGGTCAGCTGTCCTGGCTGTGTCCCCTCCCAACTTCTTGTGCACCCCCAGCCTACTCACTGGCCAGGCAGTTTGCGAAGCAGAAAAGGCCTTGACTCTGTGTAAGCACTGCTCAGCAATAGCTAAAACATGGGTGTGTTATCAACACTGTTTTCACCACAAATCCAAAACATAGCCCCATACAATTTAACTCTATCCCAGCCAAAACCAGTATACAAGTTTTATTTCTAAGCTAAATTTATTCAGATTCTATCTGGCCCTTTCACGGATGAACTATGTAACAGGAGGCTGCAAAGTACCCCTGCTTCCTTTCCAAAGATGGAAGGAAGTTTTAGACATGGTTCTCATTGGAAAAAGAAAATGTAAATAGGAAGCAGGGCCATAACTTAAGTTTCATAGGAGAATGAGAGTGAGAAAGCAAGGACAGACTGTGTTCCAGAAGGAACTGTAGCAGGTTGCAAATTCTTCCAGTTTCAGGGTATAGAAATACTTCTCTTCAACCTGTCCTGTAGCTTTGTGCTGAAAGATGTCCCCATCTCCCTTCACTGGACGACTCTGCATCTCACAGGACAAGTGTTCTTTAGCAGGAAAGAGTTCAGGCAACCAAACACTGCAGAGCAGTATTAACTATCTGTGTTGGTGGAGATCCCTTCCAGTGGTATTGCAGAAACACCTATAGAAAATACCATGGAGTAAAGAGAGCACCATGCTGACAGGAGATCTTTGAGACAAACTGGTTATTAATGAGACTTTGAGACTTCTCTTACTATACTGCTCTCACTAACACTGAGCTGTATTTACCAGGCCTTTATTTCCTCCCAACTGGAAGACAGGGACAAATAAAACTTTTGTTTTACACTTCTGAACAAAGCATTTCTCCTCTCTTCATTCTTCAGTAATGATTTAGGACTCATCTCACTCACCTAAGCAATTCTTATCCATCTTACCTGTAGAAGAATGGCTGCAGAAGCATGGCCTTAGAACTCTGAAGATCTGCACAATCCAGGCCTGGTATTAGAATAGGCCTGTAATCAGAATTGTACTGAAGTTGCTGTGCTGAAGACAACAAGAAAGGTGGCCTTGAGCTATTCTTGAATCCTGAGACCAAGTAATTATGTTGTGCCAACAGGCCGTGGCTGTAACAAGATACAGCTGCTGGGAAAGCAGGTGCAGGGCCAAGAAAGGTAGGGAGCAGTATGGGAATATAGGGAGTAACAAACTACAAGGCTGAAGCATAGCAACACAATTAGCTACATGGATAGAATGCTTATTTTAGTCATGATAATTAGGGGTGTGAGAACCGTGCGTGTTTAGATACTACTAACCAATTATATTTCTGCTTTACGAATATGCATGTGTATCGGTTCTATATAAGTAGTGTTAGAAACTAATAAAGTTGAGCAAGATGCATAACTCATATTGAGCGTCTTCTTGAACTCCGGCGAACCCTTCTTCCAACAATTGGTGCCCGAACGACGGGAAAGCTGGCAATTGCTGGAAAAACTCTGCCTTTGCATCGCAACGGTGGGCTTTGCAAAATTGAGAGTCGCTGTGAAGAGTTCGAGCAGGAAGACGTCCGTAAGGAGTAAAGGCGTCTGAATCTGGCATTGATGTCGTGCGCGGGCCTGCAATGGTAAGACCGCATTTTCCTCGATGATGGAAAGAGGAGCGGCACTCACGCTATTAACTGATGTTCTTGCTAAGCAAGAGGCTAGCGTGAGCACTAAGAAGCTCCATGAGCTTTGTAGGTGGGCGGCTGAAAACGGACACTTAAAAGACCTGCAATTGCTGTTTAGTGTGACTGAGTGGCGAGCGGTCGGGGATTCCCTTTGCGATGCGACCCTTAGTGGCAGCAAGTCAGCCAAGGACTTGGGGACTGCCTGCCGGGAGGTCATAAACCATTTACGATCCCTGGTTGAGGAGAAAAAAATGGCTATGGCTGCCTCAGACCTCCTCGGTCGGGAAGCCGAGTCGGAGTCTACCCAATTATTTGGTCAAGGCGCTCCATCTGCAAAAGGCATAATTGTGCCTATTAAAAATCTGCGACAGAGCTATTACACCCGACACTGCCTCCGGAGGGTGCCGCTGCAACGGGTGCTCCACGCCGACCTGAAAGCTACCGAGAGCCGCCCCCCCTGCTAGATGAGGACGAGGGTGTTAAAGCAGGTCCAAGCGCGCCTCTGAATGAGAGCACAGAGTCCGATAAAGAAAATGAGCCCACCCCACCTGCACCTGCCCCGATGCCCCGTCCCTGAACAAAACCCTCCGACTGGACTCTAAACCGCTTGCAGCAGCAATTGACTGAATGCCATCTGCCTACTGCCGGTCGTGATGTTCAGATCCTGACCCAGGAAGGTGTTATCCTCCACCCTGCCGCTCCCCAAAGTCGTTGGTCTGGGGTTGTAAGAGACGCTATATTGGAGGGAGAGTGGGAAGCTGCTTCTGTTGTTGCTTGTCCGGTGCGGACTACTGCTTTACCTACTGGTTCAGCAGCCACTGTGTGGAAACCTTTTGATTGGAAATTTATGCAGCAGCTGCGACAAGCTGTTACACAATATGGATTACAATCTGAACCAGTCAAACACTTGTTGAATTATTTGTTTGACTCTGAAATCATGACACCCAGTGACTGTACTTAGCTAGCCAGATTGCTTCTTACACCAGCACAGTTCCCCGCGACCCGCCAGCGTGCCGTGCCGTGCCGTGCCCCGCAGCTCCCCCCGCTCGCCTGCCCACCCACCACCACGGATCCCCCCAGCTGCTGGCGAAAAGCGGAGTCCAGAGTTCGGTGTGGAGCTGCAGATTGCACCCCCGATGGTGGTAAGACCGCGTAGAGTAAATTGCGGCAGGACTCTATGCTAAATTCCTCTCTGTGAGGGGGGGGGCACTACGGAAGGCCGCGACGAGTAAATTGCGGCAGGGCTTCTCTGCACTGATATCCTTTCTGTGAAAGGGGAGAGCTCTGAGAAGACCGCAATGGAATTAGACGCGGCAATTAAACTGTTAACTGGCATCCTCCTTAAGAGAGGGGAGGGCGTTAAAGAGACAGAAGTGGAGACCTTAGTTCGCTGGGCATGAAAAAAGAATAAGATCCCCGAGCCCGCATTATTGTTTAGCATTGCAGAATGAAATGAGAAGTGGAAAATTGCCTCTGGCCTGGCGGTCGATAGTTAACACTCTGGAAATTATGAAAGCAAAAAAAAAAAAAAAAAAAAAGAAAAGAAAAGTAGCGCGGCAGCCATAGAAGAGTTGGGGAGAGATGTGTAGAAAAGCCGGTGGAGCAGAAGCGTGATTCACCTAAGCCTTCTCTCTTGGTTACACTTTTCGCAGTTGGGCATACTTGCCCTATGAAGGGTATGTCCGCCCCTGCGTGTTCGACAGTGCCGGAGCTTTTAGATAAGACAGCAGACAAACCAAAGTTCCTCCTCGTCCTGAAACATCATCGGACGGGTTTGAGGAAGAAGGCAGGGAGAAACCTTGTGATAACAATACAGGGAAATCCTTACAGGAGGTAATAGATAAATTAAGAAACCTGGTAAAGCGAGTTAAAATGAACCTGCCTACTACTTCAATACCTGTAATTCCTCCAGTTAGCCCAACTACCCCACCGATGCTGAACTCGAGAAAAGATCTGTGGATAACTGGCTAGCTGAAAAGGGTCTCATAGACATAGTCCAGCTGGCTGGACAAAAATGCACATCGCTCTCAGCTTATCTGAAGTAAAGCAAAATACACTGTCTTTGGCTGTCCTTGTTACACAATAACAGGAAGATTTTGGTGGGAAAAGAATGTTGCAGGTGGGAACAGATAACTACAGAAGAGAAACTAGGGGCGGGCTTGGTATTTAGGCAACTAACCAATAATGAGCTTAACTTTTGTAATATGTATGAGCTAATTATAACAAGGCATAAAAGGTGACTGTAAGAGACAATAAACGAAGTCTGCTGATCACTCATATTGAGGGACTGTGTCTTCCCTCCGTCGCGACAAATGGCGCCCGAACAGGGACCCTAGAGAGGGCTGAACCTGCGAGCCACGGTTCGACGGAGATTCGGGTACCGGTCCTGAAAGCAGCGCAGGAGGCGGAAGGGCACAGTCCCCGCGCCCGGGAGCACCTACAGAGGGTCCCGCCGGCCACGCGTCGCCGAAGTCTCGCAAAGGCTGCAACAGCGCTGACGAAGGTATGGAGAGACAAGCGACGTACGATTCGCTCATATGCTTTTTAGAAAAGCGGAGCATTCGGGGCATAGATTGTAAAAAGGAATTACTCGGGTTATTAGCGTATGGGATAGCATCCGGGACCCCCGCGGCAGCGGCGAGCGGCGGCGCAGCCCGGCAGGCCCCTTCCCGGCCGCGGTTTCTCTCCAAGGCGGCACCCCACCCCCCACCCCCCCCTCCGATCGGCGCCATGGCGATGCAAGCGGCCAAGCGAGCTGACATCTGGCTGCCCCCAGAGGTCAATCGGATCCTTTATATTCGGAACCTGCCGTATAAAATCACAGCGGAGGAAATGTATGATATCTTTGGGAAATACGGACCTATTCGACAAATCAGAGTTGGAAACACTCCTGAAACAAGAGGAACAGCTTAAGCTCCTCAAGGAAAAATACGGAATTGATTACAAACCCACAAAAAAAAAAAAAAAAAAAAAAGAAGTGCTTCAGATGTCACCTACAAGAAATGGGTTTCTGCCTTGAACTGGCAAACATCTCTGTGCTTAAAGAGAAGCCTTTTTGCCTTGATGGAGATAATTTATTCTGTATTCTGTATTTATGCTGTATTCTGAATGTGGAAATTGGTTGGGACTAGGAGGCTGGCTTAAAGGCATTTTGCAAACGGGATTATTATTTTTGATCATTATTGTAATAATAGTTTCTTGATCAAAACCAGCCAAAATTATTTGTAAGCATTAGGCATATCTGAAGAGAATGCCTTTATTTGAATCAGCAGTTAAGGTGTAGTTTAGTCTGATGCTGTGGTTTTATCTGCTTCTGGTGAATTTTTGAAGTGATGAAATCAGAGATAGAAGGTATACTAAGAGTTATGAGGTAATAAGGTAATAATCTAAGTAAGGGTGCTGTCTTTTATATCTACAAGTGCAATATGCTTTTATGTAGCAGAGAGAAACTTTAACAATAATGTTGCTTGAGCGAGATGTGCATGTGACAACTTGGGAAAAGGGATATCACAACTGGAGTGCAACAGTGTTTCTATGTCTGGCAGAGTGAAATCTTTCAAGACCTGAGTTTAGACAGTCTAAAATAAATTGTTAGTATTCAGAAAACCCATCTTAAGCCTCTTTTGCTTACATAGTGTTATGGAAGTCAACTGCTATTGTAGAGAATTAATGATTTTTAATACATATTAACAAATACTACTATTTTAACTTGAGGCAGTTGAGTGAAAAATACTCACGTGTAGCATTTGAGGGAATGTCAGCATAAATCGCACTTACATTAAGACTGCATTTTTAATTACTGTACTCGTTAAGATTCGATGATGCCATAAGGCTAAGGCCTTATATCACAGATTGGTTCTGAACTAAAAGGTGTGTGCACATGTAGATATGCACATTTGTGTTATTTTCCTTAATTGGCTACAAAATAATATAATTAGGTTGGGGACTAGATCTTGGGAATTTACCTATTATACTTCTGTTTGTTAAGGAACGTGCATAACACAGCACCCATGTAGGCTTGGCTTGTGGCACAGTTGTCAAATTTAGCATAGACATTCAGACAGATAAGCAACGTACTCTTCTTGTGTGTATCACCTACAAGGCATTATGGCTTAGTGTGTAAATCTGTACGTAACTATTGAAAAAAACACTTATGAATGTATATAGCTTAGAACTAATTTTTCCCCTTTGTTAATTCTTTGATATCAATGAGGTATTCTTCAGAAATTGTATGGACTGGTTGGTTGCATAAGGGCAGTTGTTATTTGGACAGAAAATTGTTAATGGTCAGGGATTTTCCACTAAAATATTTGCAAATATTCCTAGTCAAACATCAGTTTGGTTTCTTTTTGGGTTTTGAGCTTGCATTAGTCCAGGTTCAGAACTTTAAAATTACCTTTGAATTTTTTAAACTTTTTATATCACTGGAACAGAAAGAGCATCTAAATTAAAGCTTCAAGCTAACTTTAGTTTTCAAGTATTTCTGGAATTATACTTCTGAACTGAGATTTTATAAGTTGGCTGTGTATGTTCCTGTGTTAAAACGCTGTTATTGAAAATGGTCAACCAGGCCTGTGTCGCCCAAAATAAAAACGGGGGAATTGTGGATAACTTGCTAGCTGAAAAGGGTCTCATAGACATAGTCCAGCTGGCTGGACAAAAATGCACATCGCTCTCAGCTTATCTGAAGTAAAGCAAAATACACTGTCTTTGGCTGTCCTTGTTACACAATAACAGGAAGATTTTGGTGGGAAAAGAATGTTGCAGGTGGGAACAGATAACTACAGAAGAGAAACTAGGGGCGGGCTTGGTATTTAGGCAACTAACCAATAATGAGCTTAACTTTTGTAATATGTATGAGCTAATTATAACAAGGCATAAAAGGTGACTGTAAGGTACAATAAACGAAGTCTGCTGATCACTCATATTGAGGGACTGCGTCTTCCCTCCGTCGCGACAAAGATCCAATTCTACAGCACTGGTCTGGTGTTATTCGTGATGCTATTTTAGAGGGAGAATGGCAGGTGACCAGCTCGTTAGCTTGTCCAGTACTGATTAATAATCTTGATGCACATAACTGGGACATGATTTATGGAAGATTAATGATCAGATTTTAGCGATGGGAGTGTTGCAACCTGCTCTTCCACCTTTTATGATGATGCCTCAGATTTGGCAAATTGTTGTGATAGACTTGAAAGACTGTTCTGTCTTTTTCATGATTCCCTTACACCCTGATGACACACAAAGAGACTCACTAATGATGATTTGCAACCATTCCAATCCTGGTTGCATGGCACCGAAGCCAACAGTCCTCAAACTTGTTCACCAGAACAGCGGGCTGCCCTGAAAGTTGTGTCCCCCAAGATTCAGACTGGCTGGTGTGGTCACCAAATGGCGAATCATCCATTATCTTTCTTGGTTTGTAATGTTGCCACTTCACCTTTTGCCCTTATTCTACAATGGCAAAAGAAAAAGGGGGAAAATACAGCGATCGTTTCAGACTGGTTGTTTTTGCCATTGCAACCCAGACATCATATTTTAAGTTGTCCTGAAGCAGTAGCGGCCTTGGTGAGAAAAGGAAGAGACGGGATTGTTGAAATTGATGGGACTGAACCGGCAGATATCAGTATTCCAGTCCGGGATGATGATTATGAGTGGCTCCTGAGACATTCAACAGCCATACAGGAAGCCTTGATGGGCTATACAGATGTTGTACACAACAACCGGCCAAAAGGGCCTCTCTGGAAGATGTTAGAACATTACCAGTGGATTGCGAGACCGTTACGCTCAAAAAGACCAGCTGAAGGGCCAACGGTGTTTACAGGTGCAGGACAAAAGATGAAGAAGGCTGCGTGTGTTTGGCAATCTGATAATCAGTGGCAGAAACACATGATCACCGGTGAACCACGGGACAACCTTCAAACCTTAGAACTGAAAGCAGTTGTTGAAAGGGCAAACCGTACCCTGAAGGATTATCTTCAGAGACAGAAAGTATCGCAGGACATAGACGTAACTAAACGGTTGACTAAGGTGTTCTTTGCCTTAAACTATCTCTCCCTTACGGAGGATAGAGAGGGACCTCCTGCTGTTATACATCACCAAACGGCGTGAGAGAACCAAACAACTACAGTTCCTGGTTTGAATGTTCTGTATAAAAATATGGCTTCAGGTGTATGGGGAGGACCTAATCCAGTGTTATTTATCGGTAGAGGTTATTTTTGTATCTCCACAGATAAAGGACCTATATGGGTCCCTAGCAAGTTTGTGCGACCTGTATGTCAAGATCAGAAGACAGAAGGGAAGACTCAGAGCGCGCAGACGGAATAAAATGTCTGTGTTGTAAGGGATGTAACCCGTGGGTATTGTGCCGATGTATGCTATGTGGGGTAAAACGGTTCTGTAAGCCAAAGCCTAAATGTAAATGGTGTAAAGAGTGTATGTGTTTGATTAGTAACCGGGCATGAAGCAAGAGAAAGCATACAACTAGTGTAATACCATGCTGATTGGAGACAGTATACATCATCAGAATCTGTGAAAGCACAGATTTGTGGGGTGGAATGAAAAAAAAAAAAAAAAAAGGTGGAAACTGTAGGACTAAACATGTTTAAGTGGAGGTCTTGGTTTACGGTCTTGATGAATTTTTTACCCATTGACCAAGGTATTTTTTGACATCTTGCCTAGAACAAACATATGGGTGACATGGGCAAATATCACGGGGGTAACAGACTTTTGTTTAAGTTTGCAGCAAGCAGACAACCCCTTTAGAACTTGTTTAATTGGTATTCCCCTGCAAGAGAATGAAACAAATTTTGATGGTTTTTTGAAATGTTAAAACAGTGGATCTGACTTCCAATCAGAATGTTACATGTATGAGTCCGAATGGGCAATTTGTTTGGCCTTCTATGTGTAATGCAGCGTGGCAGAAAACGGTTATTGAGAATTTGAATCGACCATATCATTTGCCATTGCAGGAGTTAGACCTATTAGGTAGCATTACGCCCGTTAAATACGTTAACATGACTGCAACGGGAATGCCAGAATGCAAGGACACGGTACCACCACTTCAACCTGTAAATGGCACTAGAGTAATTTGGTTTGGTGAACCGTGGCGATTGTGGCTAGCACGACAAGGTGAATTGGAGTTTGATACAAAGTTTCAAAATTTAACCGGTTTACCTAAATGGGGTGAACTGAAAGCTGGAGGCTTACATATAAATGTATCAGGGGGCTATCAGTTGCCACCGGGAGTCTTTTTGATATGTGGAGATAGAGCATGGCCAGGGATTCCTTTGAATCCTGTCAGTGGACCATGTTATTTAGGGCGTTTAACTTTGTTTGTTCCATGTATGAAAGACTTATTGAAAATGACTCGACAATCTCATAGATCACAGAGGGCACTGCACACCTTTGATGAAACATGTAATGACCGAGTCGATCTGCAGCCTGTAACAACAAATGTCTTAGCCTCCATATTTATGCCAGGAGCAATGACTGCATGCAGGAGTGGGCTGGAAACTAGGACCATGCGTGGCAATCAGTTAGCTGAGGGGAATATGCTCGAGCTTGTCTAGACAACAATTAACATGATGAGACATGTTTACAGAGCACAGGGGAGTGGGAGACGGATGGCGCCAAGGATGGCGCCAAGAAAAGGCAACACCTTGCTGTTAATTGATGGTAGTTAACCACCAATCAGGGATTGCCTAGTATGCAATGCTTAGCTTCAAGAACCAATCTGTTTAAAACGCGCAGCTTCTGAAAGTGTGTATAAAAACTCGTGCTTCTGTACAATAAATTGACATTTGCTTGCATCAAGCTGCGTCCCGTCTCTTCATTCGCCGCAAATTGGTGACCCCGACGTGATCCGTTTAAGGATCTAACGTGAAAGGCTCTCGAATCGCCTATCTGAGCGACATGCAGCGAATCCCACAGAACTTTGAATGATCTGCTGAAAGGAAGCAGGAGCCGGCCTGAAATCCCTCCGGAGTTGAGAGGTGAGCTGTGGGAAACCCGTAATGGGGAATCAGGCTTCGTCCCCAGAAAGAGACGTATATGGACTCATAAAAGGTCTTCTAGTCAGATCTGGGAGTCCGTGCCTCAATCTCCTCAAACGATGACCCCTATGGTGGTGTTCCGAAGCCTTAGAAGAATAAGGACGGAACTGGTCGATAAAAAAGAAAGCTCGTGGAAGAGGGCTGTGTTCCGGAGGAGATGTCTTGGCTGAACGATCGTCTTGCTGGCTGGCCGCACCAGGCGGACAACCTGCATCGAGACAGGTGAGCAGCCAAGAAACTTTAGAGACTTTGAAGCTGTAAATTCCACCGACAGCATGACTCTTCTCAAGACACCGTCAGTGATGGCGATTCCGTCCACACCTCCTCTGCCCCCAAAGCTTCTGTCACTGATTGCAGTGACCCTCAAAACACAGGACCAAGCACGGGAACAGGACAACTCGGACAATGATTTCATTGACACTGATAAACCTTTTGATCCAGGTCCTATAGATCTGGAAAAGGAGCTAGACCTTTCCCCCATCCCCTCGTCTCTCCCGATGCATTGATTGTATTTTTGGGGAGGGTGAAAGGGAGTCTGAGGGATTGGTGGCAGGAATGCAAGTGGGAAACACTTCAGTGATGGGTTTTGGGAGTCGCTATGGCATGTTCAGTATTTTGTCAGACAAATCAACCTGCAGAGTGGCAGCCTGTGCAATACGAGGTTGTTAAAGAGTTAAGCAAAGCAGTGCGGGAAGGGAGGATTCATAATGAGAGAACAACTAGGTATTATGAAGGAGTATAGGAAAGATAAACATGGTTATCTAGTGTTTAATCGGTGTCTGCATGCTTGTAGAGATATATAGCTATGTAACTACATGAATGATTTCTGCCCTGAGCCTGGTGGTGCATGCAGCTGCGGTTTGTGTCCGGGCTCAGAGATGTGAATAGGGGCTTCTCTGTTATGGTAAAAGTGTTTCTGTTTGCATAAAAAAAGAGGGAAAGAAGGGAATGACCCCAGAGGCATGTTCAGAGAAGGCATGCTATGTTTCGAACTTTTTGACTGAACCAGTTCTTGTTTGGTGTGCCCTTCCACCTATGTATAATGTTAATCCAAAAGAAGATGATACTGTTTACACTTTGAATGTCCATAATTGTCTTTCTGTAGATGCTAATGTAGTAGGAGGCTATGATGGGTACGTGTCGCAGCAGTTCTTCTCTTATCCAGAGTAACAGCAGGGAAAGCATTAAAGAGTTAAATCACCTTGTTTGGTAGGCAGTTCAGAATGTGAGTCAAAATTGCCACTGCTTTTTGTTGTTGGTTCAAGGACATGGCTGTGAGGATTTTGATGGTATGTGCTGCGTGGATTTTAGGCGCCCCATTGCAGCAACATGTTATCAAAATCTGAGAAAATGTCAGCCTTTTTTGGCATCCATTCACTCAATTGGCAGTATTGTTTGTTTGCTATTACCTTGGTTGCTGTCATGTTTGTAAGGGCCCTGCAGAACATGACAAACCTGGTACTAGCTGTTCAAAAACAAAAAGGGGAAATTGTAAAATTGTATGGAACAGAGACAGTGGGTTATTTTGACTCTGATAATATGTCTCAGTTGGTTTTTTATTTGTTCTATTACTTATACCTTGTTTTTACTCGTTCGGTTTCAAAGGTTCTTTTTGTGCAACAGGAAGGGGGAGATGCAGGAGCGGGCTGGAAACTAGGACCATGCGTGGCAATCAGTTAGCTGAGGGGAATGTGCTCGAGCTTGTCTAGACAACAATTAACATGATGAGACATGTTTACAGAGCACAGGGGAGTGGGAGACGGACGGCGCCAAGGAAAGGTAACACCTTGTGGTTAATTGCTGGTAGTTAACCACCGATCAGGGATTGCCTAGTATGCAAGGCTTAGCTTCAAGAACCAATTAGTTTAAAACGCGCAGCTTTTGAAAGTGTATATAAAGTCGTGCTTCTGTACAATAAATTCACATTTGCTTGCATCAAGCTGCGTCCCGTCTCTTCATTTGCCGCAGTTAACCACCAGTCGGGGATTGCCTAGTATGCAATGCTTAGCTTCAAGAACCAATCTGTTTAAAGCGCGCAGCTTCTGAAAGTGTATATAAACTTGTGCTTCTGTACAATAAATTGACATTTGCTTGCATCAAGCTGCGTCCCGTCTCTTCATTCGCCGCAACTGCATTAAACACTAAGAATATACGAAGGTTAGCGTGTTGGGGAGAAAAGCAATTTAATCTTACATCACAGATTTTAAGTTTGTTATCGCTTGACGTAGATAGTGTTAGGCATGCTACATTACAAAATAGAGCTGCAGTAGATTTTTTGTTATCAGCACATGGACACGGTTGTGAGGATTTTGAAGGGACGTGTTGTGTGAACCTTTCCGATCATTCCATATCTATCCACAAGAAGTTGTCACAACTGCAGGGAAACATGAAGCATATTCTTGTTGATGATAATCCCTTTGATGAATGGTTGAGAGGATTGGGTATAACCGGTTGGTTAAAGACATTATTGATGGAAGGAATACGCTTTGTTATAATCATTATTGTAATGCTTTTAGTTTTTAGCTGTGTTTTTTCTTGTTTAAAGAGAGTAGTTTTTAACATAACCAATCAGGCCTGGCTTGTGCAAAAGAAAAAGGGGGAATTGTAGAAGAATGGCTGCAGAAGCATGGCCTTAGAATCTCTGAAGATCTGCACAATCCAGGCCTGGTATTAGAATAGGCCTGTAATCAGAACTGTACTGAAATTGCTGTGCTGAAGTTAACAAGAAAGTTGGCCTTGAGCTATTCTTGAATCCTGAGACCAAGTAATTATGTTGTGCCAACAGGCCGTGGCTGTAACAAGATACAGCTGCTGGGAAAGCAGGTGCAGGGCCAAGAAAGGTAGGGAGCAGTATGGGAATATAGGGAGTAACAAACTACAAGGCTGAAGCATAGCAACACAATTAGCTACATGGATAGAATGCTTATTTTAGTCATGATAGTTAGGGGTGTGAGAACCGCGCGCATTTAGAGACTACTAACCAATTATATTTCTGCTTTACGAATATGCATGTGTATCGGTTCTATATAAGTAGTGTTAGAAACTAATAAAGTTGAGCAAGATGCATAACTCATATTGAGCGTCTTCTTGACTCCGCTTATCTCCACAGCATCAGAATAAAAATTGCAGAATGAGGTTCATAGTTAGAAACACCATACAAATATTAAGCATCCACTCCATAGAAATATTAAACATGCCATAGAAGGATTCTTGGGAAGATCTTCAAATCTGCCTAGTCACATACCTGTTGAAAAAGACCAAGCAAAAGCTTCTCTTTTCCATGATATCATGTCCAGTAATCTTTCCAGTTACACAACAATAACTATATATAACTAGAATTAAAATAAGGGAGTACCATTTCATGACATAAATTCCTGAACACACATTTGTTAAAAGCTGTCAGAAATCTGACAGTTATATTAATTTATGATTTTCAAAATCAACATAATGGGCAGAACCCTATATTGATTGTATATATTACTTTAAGTATATGAGGAAGGTCATGATCCTATATTATGTTACATTGTTTAAGTAATTGTTATACAGCTATGCAAGTAATGTTTCACTACAGACATTCTTAACATGAATGCATAATGTAACTAGCTACAGGAAGAGAAAATACAACCAGTTTGTAGCTATCCTATATCTCAAGCAGGGTAATAATAACATTTGTTTTACAATGATAAAGACTTTCAAGAATAAGATGCAGTATCCAGAAAAATATTCATTGACACCCAAACAAAAGCAAAAATCTTGTAATAACTAAATAATTGCAGCTTCCTGTACTAAGAAGTTATTTCAAAAAATAAAACCCATAAATAATATATTATAAAAATTATACAAACCACAGTTCTGTAATCTTCCTGCAAAGGCAGACCTCGCTTCCAGATATCGTACAATTTCTTTTTCCTCTTGAGCTCCACGAGGAGTTCACTGTTCAGTCAAGCTCGTCTTCTACCCTGCTTGCTTGACTTTTGACACAATGGAATTGCCTGCCCCTGTGCTTCTAAAAGGTGGTTCTTAATAACTGACCAGCACTCATAGACTCCTAAGCCTTCAAAAGCAGATTCCCAGGGGATTCTGCTAAATAGCTCCCTGAATAGCTTAAAGTTTGCTTTCTTGAAATCCAGGGAAGCAACTCTGCTGACCTTTTTTCTCATTACACTGAAAATGTTAATCTCAGACATTTCATGATCACTGTGGCCAAGACAGCCACCTGCCATCACATCCCCCATGATTCCTTCTCTATTCACAAACAGCAAGTCTAGGAGGGCATCTTTCCTAGTTGGCTCACAGAGTACCTATGACAATAAGTTATCATCTCCTACAAACTTCAGGAATTTCCCAGACTTGTTCGTCACAGCAGTATGGCATTCCCACCTGTTGTCTGGGAAGTTGAAATCTCCCATAAGGACAAGGGCTACCAATCCTGAAAATTCTCCTAATTGCCTGAAAAATAACTCATCAATGCTTGCATCCTGGCGGGGCACTCGTTAGTAGACACCCACTACAACATCTCCTTTGTTTTCCGCCACCCTCATCCTTACCCAGAGGCTCTCAACCACATCATCGCTAACTGCAAGGGCTGTACAGTCAAGCCTCTCCCTTACATACAGTGCAACTTCTCCACCTCACCTGCCCTGCCTATCCCTCCTGAACAGCCTGTACTCCTCCATCCCAGCACCCCAATCGTGGGACTCATTCTGCCAAGTCTCATTAATACCAATGACGTCGTAGCTCTGGGAGTTGACCAATGCTTCCAGTTCATCCTGTTTGTTTCTCATACTGCATGTGTTGGTGTGCAAGCATTTAAAACCTCAGTGTTTTGGTGATCCTGTACTGATATGTGTCAACTATCCTTCTAGCATTTCCCTAGGAATATCCATGCTCACTCTTTTTCTTCACTCAGCTACTCCTATATTTTACTCAAAACTCAAGTCCTTTGTTTTCTGTCCTGATTCTTTCTCTGCCTTTCTTTCTATAATTTTTTGCTACCCATATTCACATTGAATAAAATCAGTCACATGACTAGCACTCATGTGAACTCCATGGTACAATATACATAAATATTATTTAGTATGAATGAGGACATAATATGTCCCTTTAGTTCACTCTTCACTCTTTATCGCTTAAATTCATTGTGCATTATTCCTGGACTTTGCTTCCTTTTTTCTATTCTCACCTATAGTAATTTGCACTTATGTTTTTTCCTTTGTTAGCTGATCTTATCCTTCCTTTCCATGTTCTTGCTCATTTTCTTCTACCATTTTCCGCTTCTTTCTACCTCCACCATAACTCTTTGTTTCCACCTTGCTTGTCATTCTTTCTCTGGTTTCAGTGGTGTAACTTGCAAGTAAGCAGGAGCCTGGTCCTGCAAAGATATGGAGATCAGGGGTTAATACTGTTGGCTCATTTAACAGACAGCTTAATACACTTCTTTCAACTACTCTTTCCCACTGACCTGTTAATATAAAATAAAATATAATATATAAAATAAAATATAGTGGAGCAAAAGCCTAGGACAGACAAATCAATTTCACCTGACCAATTGTTGCTGTCATTCTAGCAGCTCAAAATCCAGAGGATATTTTTTTTTTGCAGCTCTAACAATGATAAGCAGATGCTGATGGTCTATGTCTTATACAATTTCCCTCCTCAAAGTTTGTGTGGCAATTGCTTTTAGAGACCTTTGCCTGTAAGCACAATGGGGAGGTGGGTATATATTGTCACAAAAATTTTGCAACTGGCCCATGCTAACCAAGGAGACAGGCTAGGATGCAAAGTATAGAATTACAAGAGTAATTATTTATTCCTGCACGTGAGGTGTCCCATTCAAATTGAGGCACACTGAATGTGGTTTTACTCATGGTTCTTATACCTTTCAAGTGTTCAGATGCAACATGATTTGACCAGTCACTACTCAAAACACACACACTACCATTTTGCAAAGCAACTATAATTCTGTGGCATCATCATCCATCTGCTTCTTTCTTGATCTAGATATCGTTGGAGTTGGTTTTGCTAAAGTTATTTATCTATGATGCCAGATAATGGGAGGCTTTCACAGAGGTGTTAGAGGGGCTAGAATGCTGGCATTATCTCAGTAGTTGGAGGGTATCCTTTTTTATTCAGGATGGGTGCTGTCATCCTCCTTGCAATGAGCTGGAGTCCTTTGGTCATGCTTACTTAACCATGACTATGCAGTATAAAATGTAAACTATATATATATGTATATGTCTTAAGAAAGTTCATACAATTTTATGCTATAAAGACTAACTGGTACAATAGTGAGGGAATGAGTTTTTCCTAACAATTTAAAATGTGGCTCAACTAAGAAGCACTATGAATGCTTGACATTAAACACTAAAAGCCCTCTTGGGTTACACAAATTAGTAGATTTCTTTGCATGACATCCTTGTGTCTACACTGGAGAGACATGGATTTGACAGATGGACCACTTGGTGAATGAGGAATTGGCTGGATGGTTGCACTCAAAGAGTTGCAGTCAACAGCTTGATGTCTGCATGGAGATCAGTGATGAGTGGCATTCCTCAGGGGTCGGTATTGGGACTGGTGCTGTTCAACATTGTCCTGGTTTCATCTGGGATAGAGTTAATTTTCTTCTTAGTAGCTGGCACAGTGCTGTATTTTGGATTTGGTGTCAGAACAATGTTGATAACACACTGATGTTGTTAGTTGTTGCTAGGTAATGTTTATACTGTCAAGGAGCTTTCAGTTTCTCAGGCTCTGCCAGTGAGAGGGCTGGGGGGGGCACAGGAAATTGGGAGGGGACACAGCCAGGACAGGTGACCCTAGCTAGCCAAAGAGGTATTCTATACCATATGACATCATGCTGAGTATATAAACTGGGGGAAGAAGTAAGGGGGGAACATCTGGCATCATGGTGTTTGTCTTCCTGAGTAACCATCATGCGCGATGGAGCCCTGCTTTCCTGGAGATGGCTGAACACCTGCCTGCCAATGGAAAGTAGTGAATGAATTCCTTGTTTTGCTTTGCTTGCATGCATGGATTTTGCTTTCCCTATCAAACTGTCTTTATCGCAACCCACAAGTTTTCTCACTTTTATTTTTTCAATCTTCTCCCTCATCCCACTGTGGGGGGAGTGAGTGAGCGGCTGCATGGTGCTTGGTTGTCTGCTGGGGTTAAACCAGAACAAACATCTTTGTCAGTGACATGAACAGTGGGATCAAGTGCACCTTCAGCAAGTTTGCAAAAGACACCAAGCTGTGTGGTATGTTCAACATGCTGGAGGGAAGAGATGCCATCCAGAGGGACCTTGACAGGCTTGAGAGGTGGGCCTGTGCAAACCTCATGAATCTCAACAATGCTAAGTGCCAGGTCCTGCACCTAGATCAGGGCAATCCCCGGTACCAATACAGGCTGGGTGAAGAATGGATTTAGATTAGCCCTGAGGAGAAGGATTTATGGGTGCTGGTGGATTAAAAGCTCAATGTGACCTGTCAATGGGCTGTACAGCCCAGAAAGCCAACTGAATCCTGGGCTGCCTCAAAATAAGCATGGCCAGCAGGTCGAGGCAGGCGATTCTGTCCCTCTACTCCATTCTCATGACAGCCCACCTGGAGTACCACATTTAGGTCTGGGGTCCCCAGTACACGAAAGACATGGACCTGTTGGAGTGAGTCCAGAGGAGGGCCACAAAGATGATCAGAGGGCTGGAGCACCTCTCCTATGAAGAAAGGATAAGAGAGTTGGGGTTGTTGAGCCTGGAGAAGAGAAGGCTCCGGGGAGAACTTATAGCAGCCTTCCTATACCTAAAGGGGGCCTACAAGACAGCTGGAGAGGGGCATTTTACAAGGGCATGTAGTGATAGGACAAGGGGGAATGGCTTTAAACTGAAAGAGGGTAGATTTAGATTAGATATTAGGAAGAAATTCTTTTCTGCGAGGGTGGTGAGACACTGGTAAAGTTGCCCAGAGAGACTGGATGCCCCATCCCTGGAAGTATTCAAGGCCAGGTTGGATGGGGCTTTGAGCAACTTGGCCTAGTGGAAGGTGTCCCTGCCCATAGCAGGGGGGTTGGAACTAGATGATCTTTAAGGTCCCTTCCAACCCAAACCATTCTATGATTCTATGATTTACAGGATTAACGATATTTTAATAAATATAAACATGTATCAAAATCTGAAAAATTTGGGATTATGCTTGAGTAGCAACAACAAAAGTCTTGAAACTTTGGGATACTTAAAAAGATCCCAAGGAATAAATGGTAGTAGTGGTTTCTCTCTTCCTATCACCTCTCAGGAGCATGCAATTATTTGAAATGTAACTTTAAAAAAATCTTTTGGTTTTGGTGTTGTTTTTTTTTTTTAGCTTTTCTAAGACATACTGTTTTGATTCAGTATCCCTACTGTGATAAGGAACACACTCTCAGAACTGTTCCTACACTTCCTAGCTGTGGTAGAAGAAGGTTTCAAGCTTTGGTGGTCAAGGAATGTAGGAGCTGAGCAGATCTCTGTGGGAGGGCAGACAGAAGTAACTCAAGTAGTTTTGGGCCTGACAAAACCAGCATGTGTCATAGCTTGGGGGGTACTTGTGGGTATTAAAAGAGGATTTGAAGCCCAGCATGAAGGGGTCTAGGTGGAAGGGCCCATGAATTGGCCTCTGAGGTGCTCAGGGGAAAGGATGTTGCAGTGCCAAGGCTTGGTTCAGGCCCCCACATAGTGCAGGGTGTGTGGAGCATCTCCAGTGGGCCAGAAGAGTTACAAAAGGGGTGGCAGACCCTAAGGTAGTTTGGGACTGGGTGTCAGGGCCCTGCAGCTGCTGAGGGGACTTCTGCAAGGAGTGGGGTCACCGTGGACGCCGAGGGCAGTTGAGGTGGTGCGGAGGAGGGGGACAGAGGCAGCCACAGGGCTGCTCTAGATCCCAGGGGGACGGCAGAGGCAACTCCGTGCCGGCTGCGCCCCCAGCCTGCGGGGAATGGGAGGCTCAGAGCACTCCACAGCTAGTTGAATGGGCTAGGGGCAGGGAAGGGGTGCCGGGGAGGGCGGCAGTGCACGGTGGCCTGTGCAGTTGGCTGAACAACGGGGACATTGGGCGCTATCTGGTGGTGCTAGCTGCGAAATCCAGTCCGCACTTTCCATCTCTCCTTCGTGCTCTCCCTTGCCGGTAGCAACGGAGGGCGGGCAGCGCGCGCTCGGAACAGCGAGTTGTTTGAAATCCTTCTAGAACCGTTTCTAATTCCCCTTTGCACCGGGGAAGGGAGAGCGCAAGAGGGGAAGGGGAGGGAGGAAGAAGAAGGAGGAGCCAAGAGGGTGGGGGGAGAGAGAGGGAGAAAGAGGAAGCAGTCTGTCCTGTTCTTTGCCTGTCAATCGCCGCGCGTGGGGTGTGCCCTCCTGCGCGGCAGGCCAATGGTGTGTGTGTGTGGGGGGGGGCGTCTCCATGGTGACGGGGCTGTTCCCGGGGAGGTTGTGATGGGTTGACAGGTGCGTGACAGTCGGAGCTCTCTGCAGACATGTATGGCAAAGGCAAGAGCAACATCAGCGTCCCGTCCGACAGTCAGGCCAGGGAGAAGTGAGTAAAACCTGCCTGACCGGGTGCCTACACACCCACATACCTTGCACAATGTAGCTTTCCTGCTCGCGGGTGATATGGCCGATTGCGCACTCCAGGAAAGCAAGGGGGAGTCCGTGGGGAGCGGAAGGGACCGGGAGGGACCGGGACGGGACGGTGGGAGGCAGGAAGGAGTTGGGTCGCGGGGGCACTGGCTCTCGCACCGCGGTGGGAAGGGAGACCCGACACGGGGGCTGGGGGCGATGTGGAGGGAAGCGATCGAGGTTGTCCTCTGCTCTGTGGGCGAGAAGGGTCCGGGAAGGGGTCCCTCAGCGCCCCGCGGCGGGATACGTGGCGGGACAGGAGGGGCCGGCAGGGACTGAGTGAGCGGGAAGAAGGGAAGCTGGTCGTGCTGGCGGGACCGTCGCCCGCCCCGCCTACCCCTTTCCTCAGCGCGGCGGGACGTGGGGTCATGGAGGGCGATCGTTGAGCCATCGGCGCGCTAGGGCGAGGGCGGAGGAGTGCACTTGGGCGCCCCTTCCTCCTGGCCACAGCGGGGCCAGAGGGTGTTTGTGGCAGTGCAAGGTTTTGGGACAAATTTGATAACAAAGAGCTTCAGCCTGGCTGCTGGGGACGGTGCTGCCGCCGGGTGGGGGCGGGGACATCGTTAGCTAACAACTGACCTACTGCTGCTTATTTGCCCACTATAGCATGCTTACCATAAATATAATATATTCATACAGCAACCTTGATTATTTTTCCAAATCAAAACTTTTACATGTAGAATGTGTCAAGCTGTGAGCACATGTAAATAATAGTCTGTTTATTGAAAGAACATGTAAACTTCAAGCTGCATCAGGAAAAGTAATTACAGAATCCATGACACTACTGTAGTATCACCACATCTCTTGAGCATAAACATATTTTTAGATTTATTCAAACGTACATCTTTGAGTCCTGATGACAACACAGCTACAAATTATTGTCACAGTTTCAGAAGGAGCTTCACAAAAAGTGATCTTCAGCAGACAGACATATCACCAAATAAATCAATAGAGCTGGCACAAGGATCTCATTGCAAAAAGAGGACTTATAATCTGAATCCACTAGAGCTTGGGCTGAGAATGCCTTTTAAAAAAGCCAAGAACAGGTGAGCAGTAGCAAACAACAATTTCTATTAATATAGGCTAGATCTGAGTTAGAAAACTAAACATGTAGCTCTTCTTGTTCTGCAACTGATTCTCTAGAGATGTTCCTGTCCCTGCAATTTTCAAGTCTTTCAAAATGAAATCTCATTTATTGAGATTTTCATCGGTTTAAAATAATGATTTAATAATAATGCTTAGAAATTGTCTATAAAATATTTCAGTCCAAGAAAGAAAAGAAAGTCACATTGCACTTTTTAAAAAACTGCTAGCTGAACTGTTTTTAAGAACCAAAATCTATGAGTGTATTTTGTGATATACTGCTATTTACTATTTAAGCATATGATTGGTTTTAGTTTGAACCTTGAAGGGACCGTACCCACTTTTTAATTCTAGCATTTTACAAAACAGTTGTCTATTAGTTTCTATTAAGCCATGAGTGTGATAAGGAGAAAGCACTTAATTTATTCTAATGGAGCATGGTACCATTCATTGCTCAAATGCCGAACAGCTCAGAGATGATACAGTGATTTGCTTTTTCTAAGTACTGTGAAGAGAGATGATCACTTATTCTAGCCTCTCATCTCAAAAGCACAACTGGATCTTTAAAAAAAAAAAAAGTCAAGTCAAATCTTGTTGACTTAATACTTTCCAGTTGAACTATGATTCAATTTTAAGCAATAAATGGTTACAGACAAAATCTAAGATCAGACAGATGTAAAAGGCAGAGGAAGAACTCTATATAATAACCAAGATGACTTACATACATAGTAACACTTTAAAATATTTAATTTGTCTTCCAAGGTGCACATTTTTCTTTTCTTATCAAAACATGAAGCCTGCAGTCCAGATAAAAGGATTTGTGTGGTCATATCCTTTCTATGCTGCAAAAGAAAGCAAAAAAGCACCAGAACCAGGCATTTATTGAAGATGCACACCTTCATAAGTCTGCCATGTATTAAAAACTTTAGCGAATACTGCACTATGATGCTCAAATTGACAGCACAATATTTTAATATCATATAAGATTTGTATCATCTAAAGACTCCTGGATTCTATCTGCAAAACACAGCACATGCCAGCAATGTTCCAGTTGGTCAGCATCTAAAAAAATCCAAGTTTTTTTAACAAAACAAAAAAGACAGCCCTAGAGGTTTGATATAAGCATATGGAATGTGCTAATTAAACTGTAATTAAAATTATGAAGTCTCCTACACTTTGACAAACATTATTACATCTTGATCTAAATATACTAATTATGAAATGAAATGGTGAAAAAACTTTGGTTTTAAGCAGAGGTTCGGAGGAGACAGATTTCAGGAAAAGATAAAAAATGTCACATTTTAGGCTTCCAAGATGATTCAACAGTGATAAATTAAGAGTGGAACCACATTAGCAAAGGGACTGCATAAATCTTCTAACAGAAAAGCCAGGACCATCTTCCACGAACAGATGTGACACAGAAGGCAAAGTATAAACTAATCTGATTGGCTCATTTTAAATCCAAATTCTTCCCCCATCCTAGTTATTATTCTGTAAGGAAATCTTTAAAGTTAACAACATTATCATTCCATTCAAAAATAAATGCATTTGCCACAAAGATCAAAAAAGATACTAATGTTTTACTGCATTAATCACAGCAAAAAGATCACTGAAAACTGATGGACTGAAGAAAGATAGCAAGGTATCAAAAAAGATTCAACACAGTGTAACAAGTAGGATTAAGGGTTATAGTGACTTTAACTATGACATAAAAAAGACTAGAATATAAAAAAAATGGCCACACTGCGAGTATGTAAAATTAGACTAGAACAAAACAGACCAGAACAAAACAGACCAGAACAAAACAGACCATTTCAGTTGGAAGAGACCTACAATGATCATCTAGTCCAACTGCCTGGCCACTTCAGGGCTGACCACAAGTTAAAGCATGTTATTAAGGACATTGTCCAAATGCCTCTTGAACACTGACAGGCTTGGGGCATTGACCACATTTCAGCTGCTCTCTTACAATTTCAGTGTCCACAAATGGAAAGTCACTGTTCCCACACTTGTGTTCCTCTGACTCAGGGGACCAGGCAGGAAAAGGTCTGTCAGTATTATTAAGGGCTGAGGGAAAAAAAGCATTGACTGACCCTGCTTTTTCTTCATCCCTATTAGTCAGATGACTGTCTGCAACAAGTATTGGTCCAATGCCTTCTTTAGACCTCCTCTTGCTATTAACATACTTTAAAAAAAAGCAATTCTTGTTATCTGATAAAGCACTGGCCAGTTTTAACTCTAATCGAGCTTTGGCCTTTCGTGTCTTCTCCCTCATATATGAACCATGGCTCTGTAATCTTCCTGCAAAGGCAGACCTCGCTTCCAGAGATCGTACAATTTCTTTTTCCTCTTGAGCTCCACGAGGAGTTCACTGTTCAGCCAAGCTCCTCTTCTACCCTGCTTGCTTGACTTTTGACACAATGGAATTGCCTGCCCCTGTGCTTCTAAAAGGTGGTTCTTAAATAACTGACCAGCACTCATGGACTCCTAAGCCTTCAAAAGCAGATTCCCAGGGGATTCTGCTAAATAGCTTCCTATGATGATCCCTCAGATTTGGCAAATTGTTGTAATAGACTTGAAACACTGTTTCTTCTCGATTCCCTTACATCCTGACGACACACAAAAATTTGCATTCACTCTACCGTCAATAAACCGTGCCGCTCCAGCCAAACGGTATGAATGGGTTGTCTTACCACAAGGAATGAAGAACTCTCCTATGATGTGTCAGACTTTTGTAGATTGGGCATTTGTTCCAGTACGACAGCGTTGGCCTCACGTCCTGATCTATCATTATATGGACGATATGTTATTGGCCGCTGAACAAGGGATTTCAGATGATCAATTGAAATGGATTGTTGACCACCTTCTATCATGTGGTTTGATTGTGGCGCCTGAGAAGGTTCAGCGTTCAGCCCCATGGAAATATTTGGGCTGGCTCATCTTGGATGCTCAGATCCGACCACAGAAGGTAACTCTTACTACACAAATAGCTAATCGGCATGATGCTCAAAGGCTTTTAGGAGATCTACAATGGGTTCGTAATATAGTTGGCCTCACTAACGATGATTTGCAACCGTTCCAATCCTGGTTGCATGGCACCGAAGCCAACAGTCCTGAAACTTGTTCACCAGAACAGCGGGCTGCCCTGAAAGTTGTGTCCCCCAAGATTCAGACTGGCTGGTGTGGTCACCAAATGGCGAATCATCCATTATCTTTCTTGGTTTGTAATGTTGCCACTTCACCTTTTGCCCTTATTCTACAATGGCAAAAGAAAAAGGGGGAAAATACAGCGATCGTTTCAGAGTGGTTGTTTTTGCCATTGCAACCCAGACATCGTATTTTAAGTTGTCCTGAAGCAGTAGCGGCCTTGGTGAGAAAAGGAAGAGACGGGATTGTTGAAATTGATGGGACTGAACCGGCAGATATCAGTATTCCAGTCCGGGATGATGATTATGAGTGGCTCCTGAGACATTCAACAGCCATACAGGAAGCCTTGATGGGCTATACAGATGTTGTACACAACAACCGGCCAAAAGGGCCTCTCTGGAAGATGTTAGAACATTACCAGTGGATTGCGAGACCGTTACGCTCAAAAAGACCAGCTGAAGGGCCAACAGTGTTTACAGATGCAGGACAAAAGATGAAGAAGGCTGCGTCTGTTTGGCAATCCAATAATCAGAGGCAGAAACGCATGATCACCGGTGAACCACGGGACAACCTTCCAACCTTAGAACTGAAAGCAGTGTGTTGGGCATTGGGAAGCTGGAACAAAACACCTGTAAACATAGTATCACTCATTGTACGTAGTTGGTGTAGTACAGCGCATTGAAGATGCCTTGTTGAGAGAGACAAAGAATCAACATCTTGGTGAAATGTTTCTACAACTGCGTAGTACTCTTCGACAGAGAAAACATGAATTTTGTATTATGCATATTAGAAGTCATCAGTGGACCATTGGTTTGGTTGAAGGTTACGCTAGAGCTGATGAAGCAGTCAGCTGTCCGGCAATAACTCCTCCAACAAATAAGTTTGAAGAAGCTTGTAACAGCCACGAGATGTTTCATCAGAATGCAAAGTCTTTACATCGACAGTATCAAATACCCATAGCAGATGCAAAGGGTATTGTTCAATCCTGTCCTCAATGTAGTCATCATGGACCTAGTTTAGGGGTGGGCACTAACCCAAAAGGTCTGAAGGCACTTCAGGTTTGGCAAATGGATGTAACGCATGTACCTGACTTTGGGAAGCTTAAGTATGTGCATGTCACAATTGACATCTATTCTCATTTTATATGGGCCACTGCACAAACCAGTGAAAAGGCATTACATGTGGGGAGACACTTAATGTCTTGTTTTGCTGTCATGGGAGTACCTGTAGAAATAAAGACGGACAATTGTCCGGCGTATAGTAGTCAACGAGTCGCTAGGTTTATGAGAGAAGACTCGGAGCGAGCAGACGGAATAAAATGTCTATGTTGTAAGGGATGTAAACCATGGGTATTATGCCAATGTATGCTATGTGGGGTAAAATGGTTCTGTAAGCCAAAGCTTAATTGTAAATGGTGTAAAGAGTGTATGTGTTTGATTAGTAACCGGGCATGAAGCAAGAGAAAACATACGATTAGTGTAATACCATGCTGATTGGAGACAGTATACATCATCAGAATCTGTGAAAGCACAGATTTGTGGGGTGGAATGTAAAAGAAAAAAAATAATAAAAAAGTGGAAATTGTAGGACTAAACATGTTTCAGTGGTGGACTTGGGTTTATGGTCTTGATGAATTTTTTACCCATTGGCCAAAGTATTTTTGACATCTTGCCTAGGACAAACATATGGGTGACATGGGCAAATATCACAGGAGTAACAGACTTTTGTTTGAGTCTGCAACAAGCAGACAACCCCTTTAGAACTTGTTTAATTGGTATTCCCTTGCAGGAGAATTAAACAAATTTTGATGGTTTTTGGAATGTTAAAACAGTGGATCTGACTTCCAATCAGAATGGTACATGTATGAGTCCAAATAGGCAATATGTTTGGCCTTCTATGTGTAATGCAGCGTGGCAGAAGACGGTTATTGAGAATTTAAATCAGCCACATCATTTACCTTTGCAGGAGTTAGACCTATTGGCTAGCGTTGTAGCTGTTGAATATGTTAATGTTACTGCAACTGATATGGCAAACTGTACCCACATGTCATCACCACTTCAACCCGTGAATGGCACTGGAGTAATTTGGTTTGGTGACCCGTGGCAGTTATGGCTAACACATCAAGGTGAATGGGGGTTTTATACAACGTTTCAAAATCTAACAGGTTCACCTATTTGGGGTGAACTGAAAACTGGAGGTTTCCATATAGATGTATCAGGGGGTTATCAGTTGCCACCGGGAGTCTTTCTGATATGTGGGGACAGAGCGTGGCCAGGGCTTCCTTTGTATCCTGTCGGTGGACCATGTTATTTAGGGCATTTAACTTTATTTGCTCCACATATGAAAGACTTATTAAAAATGACTCAACAATCTCATAGATCACGGAGGGCACTGCGCACCTTTGATGAAACATGTAATGACCGAGTCGATCTACAGTCAGTAACAGCAAATGTCCTAGCCTCCATATTTATGCCGGGGGCAATGGCAGCATTGAGTGCTAAGAATATACGAAGGTTAGCGTGCTGGGGAGAGAAACATTTTAATCTTACATCGCAGATTTTAAGTTCATTATTGCTTGATGTAGATAGTGTTAGGCATGCTACCTTACATAATAGAGCTGCAATAGATTTTTTGTTATTAGCACATGGACACGGTTGTGAGGATTTTGAAGGGATGTGTTTTATGAACCTTTCCGATCATTCCATATTGGTGCACAAGAAGTTGTTCACAACTGCAGGGAAACATGAAGCATATTCTTGCTGCTGATAATCCCTTTGATGAATGGTTGAGAGATTTGGGGATAACAGGTTGGTTAAAGATGTTATTGATGGAAGGAATACGCTTTGTTATAATCATTGTTGTAACGTTTTTAGTTTTTAGCTGTTTATTTTCTTGTGTGAAGAAAGGTTTAACATCTACTGTGAAACAGACATGGGTTGTCCAAAAAGAAAAAGGGGGATATGTAGAGAGGGATTTTTTAAGGACCGAGCACATATGTCACCATTGTCTGGGTTGGACAACCCAGGCCTGATAGTTGAAGCTGCAGAGCAACTTTAAATTGTCCTTGGAACAAGCAGTGTGAGAAAGAAAACAAGCTATGCACAAACAAGAAGCCAGGTGCAGAGCAAGTCCTGGGAATCCTTGAATCAACACACTCTCATCGGCACACTCTGATCAGGCGCCTGCAGCATGCTCACCAATCAGCGACACAGACTTCCACATGGCCAGAGACTTTTATCCAATCACCTGTGTGTAGAGTCGTGTGAGCGGTCGGTTTAAGTTATAAATATGACCTGTTTGTTTAATAAAGGGAGCACGGCATGTAGGCATATTGGTGTGATTGTCGTGATTTGGCTGACTCTCCACGGGGGACCTTCTTCGAGCATTCATAAGTCTTTCTCCTCAGGGCTGGTCTCAATCCATTCTCCACCCAACCTGTATTGATTCTCAGGGTTGCCCTGACCCAGGTTCAGGATCTTGTACTTAGCATTGTTGAACTTCATGAGGTTTGCATGGGCTCACCTCCTAAGCCTGTCAAGGTCCCTCTGGATGGCATCTCTTCCCTCCAGCATGTCGAACATACCACACAGCTTGGTATCATCAGCAAACTTGCTGAGGGTGCACTCGATCCCACCATCTATGTCACTGACAAAGATGTTTAACAGTGCCAGTCCCAGTACAAACCCCTGAGGAATGCCACTCGTCACTGGTCTCCTTTTAGACATCGAGCTGTTGACTGCAACTGTTTGAGTATGACCATCCAGTCAATTCCTTATCCACTGAGTGGTCCATCTGTCAAATCTATGTCTCTCCAGTGTAGAGACAAGGATGCCATATGGGACAGTGTCAAAAGCTTTGCACAAGTCCAAGTAGATGACATCAGTTGCTCTTCCCTCATCCATTAATGCTGTAACCGCATCGTAAAAGGCCATGAAATCTGTCAGTCATGATTTGCCCTTAGTGAAGTCATGTTGACTGTCACCAGTCACCGCCTTAATTTCCATGTGCCTTAGCATAGTTTCCAGGAGGATCTGCTCCATGACCTTGCTAAGCACAGAGGTGAGAGTGACTGGCCTGTAGTTTCCTGGGTCTTTCTTTCCTTTTTTAAAAATGGGAGTTACATTTCCCCTTTTCCAGTCCATGGGAATTTCACTGGTCTGCCGCAACTTCTCAAATATGATGGATAGTGGCTTAGCCACTTCATCCACCAGTTTCCTCAGGTCCCATGGTCTTGTGTGCCTTCAGGTTCCTTAGATGGTCTCAAACCTGATCTTCACCTACAGTGGGTGGTTCTTCATTCTCCCAGTCCCTGCCTTTGCCTTCTGCGACTTGGGCAGTGTGGCTGGAGTACTTGCCGGTGAAGACCAAAGCGAAAAAGTCATTGAGTACCTCAGCCTTCTTCATGTGTTGGGTAATGATGTCTCCTGTTTCCTTCCCGAGAGGGCCCACATTTTCCCTAGTCTTCCTTTTATCACTGATGTACCTATAGAAGCTTTTCTTGTTGTCCTTGACATTCCTGGCCAGATTAAATTCTATCAGGGCTTTAGCTTTCCTAACCTGATCCCTGGCTGCTCAGACAGTTTATCTGTATCTTCATCATTTATGTTAATGTTAGTATTCCTTATCCTATCAACAATGTGATTGGTTTTCTGTGAAACACTTGAGCATTAAACAAAAAACAAGCATTGATATAAGGAAATAGTACATCCCAAAAGTGATACAAAATATTTATTCAAATATGTGCACTGCTTTTTCAGAGATCTCCTATCACAAGCCTACAAACACAGGCAGCATAAAAATATATGTATTTGACATAATCCATAATTTCTTTCTCTCTTTGTAGACAGCAAAAAAATGTTCTCCCTGTACATATTTAACTACTTGGGGATTATAGCCGGTGTTATAATAAACAATAGACTCAGTGACTTTGATTAGGCTTATGGTACAAAAGGAATTAGCTGATCCTCCTCTTCATTTATTCTGGTTTTAGAGAGGAAAATACTTCTAGTAGCATGATTCTGCAGAGGTACTTTCATGTATGTCCTCTATTATACCTGATTGCTTGGAAGATATCCTGAAACTATGCCTCAGTAATTTTGGTATCCCCTTGATAGTATATACTCTCTTAATTTGTATATACTGCTTCAAGTGCTAAAACCAGTTGTAACCTAGTAAGTGCACTTTTACTTAGATATTATTAGAGTTGGGGTTTTTTTCCAGTTTATCCATAAACTTAAACTCAAAAATTCTTTTTCTGGGGATAATTTCACGTACATTTACTAATTTTGGATGGCTACAAACTCTTCCTCTGAAGAGTTTGTACCCAAAGGAAAGAGAGGCAGTGTGGTAGCCCTGTATGTCAGGGAGTGTTTCAACTGAATGATGGTGACAATAGGGTAAAGTGTTTTATGGGTAAGAATAATGGTGATCTTGCCTTCTTTGTAGGTATCAGACTATGTTACAAATGCACCATTAACACAATCAGAACTGTTAAGCATATTTTACTTATAGACTAATGAGACATTAATACCCTGTCCTTGGTGGTTAGATTTTGAGGCTGACTGGTAGAGGAGCTTGGATAGTTCTGCACAGTAGTGTCTATGATGCATTGATTACTCATAATCAATGAAAAAAATGTATGAGAGAGAAGTTAGGAAGAAAATTATGAGGAAGTTTCCCATCCACTGAGGTGTTAAGGTCAACCAAATTGGTGAAGCATATTCCTCAAATTAAAACCAAAGTAAGTATTGCAAGTACAAATTTATGATTAAGGATCAAGGGAGGGCCAACAAGGCAGATATCCTGGTGGAAGTCTGTAATAGACCACCCAACCAGGATGAAGAGGCAGATGAAACATTCTACAAGCAGCTGGGAGAAGTCTCATGATATCTAGCCCTTGTTCTCATGGGGGACTTCAACTTACCAGATGTCTGCTGGAAATACAAGACAGCAGACAGGAAACCATCTAGGAGGTTCCTGGAGTGTGTGGAAGATAACTTCCTGACACAGCTGGTCAGTGAGCCAACCAGGGGAGATGCCCCACTGGACCTGTTGTTTACAAACAGGGAAGGACTGGTGGGTGATGTGGTGGTCAGAGGACATCTTGGGCATAGCGATCATGAGATGATAGAGTTTTTGATTCTTGGAGAAGTAAGAAGGGGAGACAGTATAATCTTGGACTTCCAGAGAGCCAACTTTGGCCTATTTAGGAGCCTGGTTGACAGGGTCCCTTGGGAGGCAGTCCTGAAGGGCCAAGGGGTCCAGGAAGGCTGGACATTCTTCAAGAAGGAAGTCTTAAAGGTACAGGAGCAGGCCATCCCCATGTGCTGTAAAAAGACGAGTTGGCAGGGAAGAAGACCAGCCTGGCTGAAAAGAGAGCTTTGCCTGGAACTCAGCGGAAAAGGGAGAATTTACCAACTTTGGAAGAAGGGGCAGGCAACTCCGTGAAGAAAGTTTTCCTATTGTCCAATCTAAACCTTTCCTGGTGCAACTTGAGGCTGTTTCCTCTTGCCCTATCACTTGTTACTTGGGAGAAGAGACTGGCACCCACCTTACTACAACCTCCTTTCAGGCAGTTGTACAGCAGTTTTGCTGACCCCCCTCCGTACTTCGTCAAGTATTGAAAACTATCATTTCATGATCATGATGCCCAAGATGACCTCCAAGCATCACATTACCCACAAGTCCTCCTCTGTTCGCAAACAACAGGTCCAGCAGGGCCCTTTTCCTAGTTGGCTCACTCACTCCCACCGCTGCTTTATAACTCTCTGGCTCTCAACTTTTAATCGGGACCGCGTATCTTCCTGTCCCCTCCCCGTTTGTCTTCCTCTTCTCCGCCTGGCTGTCCCTGCCTGCCTCCCCTGACCGGGGAGGGGGCACGGAGTGAAGTGCATTGTTCTCCGGGAGTTAAACCGGGGTTATTGCAAGTGGGGGTGTGTATGTGTGTTGTGTTACTTGATTACCTGCGAGGAATATTGTGTTTCTAGATACAGGGGAAAGCAGTGGTGTGTTCATAGTTTCATTTATCTTTCGTGCATTAAAAAAATAATAACAGCAAAGGTGTTAGAAGGAAGCAAACAGTCGTCGTGTATGTGTGTGTAAAAGGGACACCAAACGCTAGAACTTTGTCAAAATTGGCTAATGCTGAAATAGTCTGCAAGAGCTACTTTTTAGGTGTAAGCACTGTGATATGAAAAATATAAATACAATCTATTAAAATCATGTAAGTATTTCTTTATTTAAACATATACAAGAGGAAAAAAATAAAAGACTTAAGACTGGGAGAAAGTGCACATGAGAAATGCTAAAAACTGACAACACAGCACATGCAGTCAAATGCCCACAGTAAATATAGTGGCAGTGGTGGGATAATAAACAGTGTTGTTTGGTTGAGTGGAATTTTAGGATTATTTCCTTCAGATATTATGATGTTATACGTTACTTGCAGATATAGTAGGTGCAGAGTAATTGGAAGGAAAAATTACTTCAGAGTAGTGTCTCTTTAAGTTCGCTGTAGTTGCAGCTTTGCTTTGCATTACTGAGATTGGTTTAGCACAGGCAGGAGGTGATGGCTGTGAAGGAGGAAAAGCTGAATACAGCAAGTGTATAAGTGACTTAGCCTGGTCAAGGCTACCGAGTCAGTCTGCTGCAGCCTGTAGAAGGTTGAGAGAGGCTGTTGAGAGGGTCAGGTGACCTCTAACCGAAAATATGTTTTCATGTCTCTTCTGCAAAAATAGTATTGCTTCAGAATTGCATTTAACGTGACAATGAATAGTTCAGACATAAGTGATGGGTTTTCATTCAGGCACTTTGTCTTGAATATTCAACTAGAGGTGTTTTGGGGTTGGATTTTATTTTAATTTTGTTGCTGGTTTTTGTTGCTGTTGTTTTTTGTTTTGGGAGAGGTGGGTTTTGCTACAGTATTTTAGGGACTAAATAAGAGAACATGAGATTCATCAGACTGGATAAACATTAGCCCTATAGGTTTATTTTCATTCCACTTTGAAAAGTCTACCTGATATAAGCCATACACAAAACAGTGATGTGCTGCTTTTGTCTGGGATAGAGTTAAATTTCTTCACAGTAGCTACTGTATTATATCAAAGGATGGGAAGGGTGGTGGTGCTTAATGAGGATGTATTGGATAGTGTGGGATCCAAGCATGATGTAAATGGTATGGAATAAGTGGTAGAGAATGTGCTGGTTTTGGCTGGGATAGAGTTAATTTTCTTCATAGAAGCTAGTATCAGGCTGTTTTGGATTTGTGCTGAAAACAGTGTTGATAATACAGGGATGTTTTAGTTATTGCTGAGCAGTGCTTACACAGAGTCAAGGCCTTTTCTGCTTCTCACACTGCTCCACCAGCAAGTAGGCTAGGGGTGCACAAGAAGTTGGGAGGGGACACATCCAGGACAGCCGACCCCAACTGACCAAAGGGATATTCCATACCGTATGACATCATGCTCAGCAATATAAAGCTGGGGAAAGAAGAAGGAAGGGAGGGACTTTCGGAATTATGGTGTTTATCTTCCCAAGTAACCATTACATGTGATGGAGCCCTGCTCTCCTGGAGATGGCTCAACACATGCCTGCTGATGGGCAGTAGTGAATGAATTCCTTGTTTTGCTCTGCTTGTGCACATGACTTTTGCTTTCCCTATTAAACAGTCTTTATCTCAACCCACAAGTTTTCTCACTTTTATCCTACTGATTCCCTCCTCCATCCCATTGTGGGGGGAGCAAGCAGCTGTGTAGTGCTAAGTTGCCAGCTGGTGTTAAACCATGACAGGCTGAAACGTTAAAATATTTTCAGTTGGTTTTTTTTTTTAGATGACTTTTCTTCCAGAGTACTGCTGACATATTTGTTAGAACACAAGAGCTCTCAATCTTGACATGCAAGAAGTTGGGCAGGTGAGGCAGGAGGCCAGCATGGCTAAGCCAAGACCTCTTAGCCACAGTAAAACACAAAACCAAAATGCATAGGCAGTGGAGACAAGGATACACATCCTGGGGAGATTGTAGGGATATGGTCTGGAAATGCAGGGAGGGGATCAGTCAGGAAAGCCAAGGCACAGCTGTAGCTGAACTTGGTAAGGGACTTAAAAATCATAGAATCATTTAGGTTGGAAAATACCTTTAAGATAATTAAGTCCAACCTTAAATCTAACACTGCCAAATCCACTACTAAACCATGTCCCTAAGTGCCACATCTATGCATCTTTAAATACCTTCAGGGATGGTGACTCAACCACCTCCCTGGGCAGCCTGTTCAAATGCTTTACAACCCTTTCCATTAAGAAAGTTTCCCTAATGTCCAATCTAAACCTTTCCTGGTACAACTTGAGGCTGTTTCCTCTTGCCCTATCACTTGTTACTTGGGAGAAGAGACTGACACCCACCTGTCTACAACCTCCTTTCAGGCAGTTGTACAGAGAGATAAGGTCTCCCCTGATCCTCCTTCTCTCCAGACTAAACCACCCCACTTGCCTCAGCCATTCCTCATAAGACTTGTGCTCTAGACCCTTCACCAGCTTCGTTGCCCTTCTCTGGATACTCTCCAGCACCTCAATGTCTTTCATGTGGTGAGGGGCCCAAAGCTGAACACAGGATTTGAGGTGCAGACTCACCAGTGCCAAGTACAGGGGGACAATCACTTCCCTAGTCCTGCTGGTCACACTATTTCTGATACAGGCCAGGGTGCTGTTGGCTGCCTTGGCCACCTGGGTACACTGTTAGCTCATGTTCAGCCAGCTGTCAATCAACAGAACAGGTCATTTTCTCCCAGGCAGCTTTCCAGCCACTCTTCTCCAAGCCTGTAGCGTTGCATGGAGTTATTGTGACCCAAGTGCAGGACCTGGAACTTCTCCTTATTGAACTTCATACAATTGGCCTTGGCCTATCGATCCAGCCTGTCCAGATCCCTCTGCAGAGCCTTCCTACCCTCAAGCAGATCAACACTCCCTCCCCAACTTGGTGTCATCTGCAAAGTTACTGAGGGTGCACTCAGTCCCCTCATCCAGATTGTTGGTAAAGATATTAAGCAGAACTGGTCCCACTACTGAGCCCTGGGGAACACCACTTGTGACTGGCTACCAACTGGATGTAACTTCATTCACCATCACTCTTTGGGCTCAGCCAGCCAGCCAGCTTTTTATCCAGTGTAAAGTATACCCGTCCAAGCCATGAGCAGCCACTTTCTCCAGGAGAATGCTGTGGGAGTGTCAAAGGCTTTACTAAGGTCCAGATAGACAACATCCACAGCCTTTCTCTCATCCACTAGGCAGGTCATCTTGTTGTAGAAGGAGATCAGGTTTCTCAAGCAGGACCTGCCTTTCATAAACCCATGCTGGCTGGGCCTGATCCCATGGTTGTCCTCTACATGTCACATGCTGGCACTCAAGATGATCTACTCCATAAGCTTCCCTGGTACTGTGGACAGGTTGACAGGTCTGACATTCCTTGGACACTCCTTCCTGCCCTTTTTGTAGATGGGCATCACATTTGCTAACCTCCAGTCAACTGGGACCTCTCTGCTTAGCCAAAACTGTTGATAAATGATGGAGAGTGGCTTGGTGAGCTCTTCCACCAGCTCCCTCAGTACCCTTGAGTGGATCCCATCTGGCCCCATAGACTTGTGCATGTCTAAGAGGAGCAGCAGGTCACTAACCATTTCTTCCCGGACTGTGGAGACTTAATTCTGCTCCTCATCCCTGTCTTCCAGCTCAGGGTGCTGAATACCTTAAGTGTAGCAGGTCTGACTATTAAAGACTGAGGCAAAGAAGGCATTAAATACCTCAGCCTTTCCCTCATCCTATGTGACAATGTTCCCTGCTGCATCCAATAAAGGATGAAGATTATCCTTGGCCTTTCTTTTATTTCTTAGGCATTTGTAGAAACATTTTTTGTTATCTTTCATGGCAGTGGGCAACTGGAGTTCTAGCTGACCTTCTGCCTTTCTAATTTTTTCCCTGCTTAACCTCATAACATCTTTACAGTCCTCCTGAGTTGCCTGCCCCTTCTTCCAAAGGTGGTAAATTCTCTTTTTTTCTGAGTTCCAGCCAAAGCTCTCGGTTCAGCTAGACCGGTCTTCCTACCCACTGGCTTGTCTTTCAGCATATGGGGACAACTTACTCCTGCATGTTTAAGATTTCCTTCTTGAAGAATGTCCAGCCTTCCTGGACTCCTTTGCCCTTCAGGACTGCCTCCCAAAGGACTATGTCAAACCAGTCTCATAACCAGGCCAAAGTCTGCCCTCCGGAAGTCCAAGGAAGCAGTTTTGCTGACCCCCCTCCGTACTTCGTCAAGTATTGAAAACTATCATTTCATGATCATGATGCCCAAGATGACCTCCAAGCATCACATTACCCACAAGTCCTCCTCTGTTCGCAAACAACAGGTCCAGCAGGGCCCTTTTCCTAGTTGGCTCACTCACCAGCTGTGTCAGGATATCTTCTGTGCACTCAAGGAATCTCCTAGACTGTTTCCTCTCTGCTGTATTGTATTTCCAGCAGACATCTGATAAGTTGAAGTCCCCCCCATGAGTACAAGGGCTAGCAATCATGAGACTTCTCCCAGCTGCCTCTTCATCCTGTTTGGGTGGTCTATAACAGACTCCCACCTTGATATCTGCCTTGTTGTCCTCTACCCCGATTCTTACCCAATAACAAGAAGGGCTTCTTTAGGTACAGAGTACAACAAAGGAAGATGAAAGAAACTGTATCCCCCTCTCATGAGCTGAATGGGAGACCTGGAGAAGGACTGACATGGAGAAGACTAAGGTGCTCAACAACTTTTTTCCTCGATCTTCACCAGCAAGTGTTCTAGCCATGCTGCTCAACTCACAGAATCCTAAGGCAAGGACTGGGAGAGTGAAGTACTGCCCACTGTAGATGGTCTCAAACCTGATCTCTTAAGGAACCCGAAGGTGCACAAGTCCATGGGACTTGATGAGATGCATCCAAGGGTCCTGAGGGAACTGTCAGGTGAAGTTGCTAAGCCACTATCCATCATATTTGAAAAGTCATGGCAGACCAGTGAAATTCCCATGGACTGGAAAAGGGGAAATATAGCCCCATTTTTAAAAAGGGAAAGAAGGAAGACATGGTGAACTATGGGCTGGTCAGTCTCACCTCTATGCCCAACAAGATCATGGAGTAGATCTTCCTGCAAGCTATGCTAAGGCACATAGAAAACAGGGAGGTGATTCGTGACAGTCAGTATGGCTTTACTAAGGGTAAATCATGCCTGATAAATTTGGTAGCTTTCTTATCCTGGTTTCAGCTGGGATAGAGTTAATTTTATTATTAGTGGCTGATGCAGTGCTGTGGCTCTGATGTGAGAATAATGCTGATAGGACACTGATGTTTTTAGTTGGTGCTAGGTAATGCTTATACTAAGTCAAGGAATTTGCAGTTTCTTGGGCCCTACCAGTGAGAGGGCTTGAGGGGCACAGGAAATTGGGAGGGGTCACAGCCAGGACAGGTGACCCTAGCTAGCCAAAGAGGTATTCTATACCATATGACATCATGCTGAGTATATAAACTGGGGGAAGAAGTAAGGGGGGAACATCTGGCATCATGGTGTTTGTCTTCCTGAGTAACCATTATGCGTGATGGAGCCCTGCTTTCCTGGGGATGGCTGAACACCTGCCTGCCGATGGAAAGTAGTGAATGAATTCCTTGTTTTGCTTTGCTTGCATGCATGGATTTTGCTTTACCTATTAAATTGTTCTTATCTCAAACCTCAAGTTTTACATTATTTTCCAAATCTCCTCCCCATCCTTCTGGGTGAGGGGAAGTGAGGGAGTGGCTGCATGGTGTTTGGTTGCTGGCCAGGGTTAAACCATGACACTTCTACAACCGGGTTACAGTATTGGTGGATAAGGGAAGAGTGACTGATGTCATCTACCTGGACTCCTTGAAAGCATTTGATACTGTCCCATGCAACATCCTTGTCTCTAAAATCGAGAGACATAGGTTTGATGGATGGACCACTTGGTGGATAACGAATTGATTGCATGGTTGCACTCAAAGAATTGAGATCAATGGCTCGATGCCTGGGTGGAGACCAATGATGAATGGTGTCCCCCAGGGGTTTGTACTGGAACCAGTATTATTTCTTGTCACAGGTACTCAGTGAGCCAACTAGGAAAGATGCCCTCCTAGACTTGCTGTTTGTGAATAGAGAAGGAATCATGGGGGATGTGATGGCAGGTGGCTGTCTTGGCCACAGTGATCATGAAATGTCTGAGATTAACATTTTCAGTGTAATGAGAAAAAAGGTCAGCAGAGTTGCTTCCCTGGATTTCAAGAGAGCAAACTTTAAGCTATTCGGGGAGCTATTTAGCAGAATCCCCTGGGAATCTGCTTTTGAAGGCTTAGGAGTCCATGAGTGCTGGTCAGTTATTTAAGAACCACCTTTTAGAAGCACAGGGGCAGGCAATTCCATTGTGTCAAAAGTCAAGCAAGCAGGGTAGAAGAGGAGCTTGGCTGAACAGTGAACTCCTCGTGGAGCTCAAGAGGAAAAAGAAATTGTACGATCTCTGGAAGCGAGGTCTGCCTTTGCAGGAAGATTACAGAGCCATGGTTCATATATGAGGGAGAAGACACGAAAGGCCAAAGCTCGATTAGAGTTAAAACTGGCCAGTGCTTTATCAGATAACAAGAATTGCTTTTTTTTAAAGTATGTTAATAGCAAGAGGAGGTCTAAAGAAGGCATTGGACCAATACTTGTTGCAGACAGTCATCTGACTAATAGGGATGAAGAAAAAGCAGGGTCAGTCAATGCTTTTTTTTCCCTCAGCCCTTAATAATACTGACAGACCTTTTCCTGCCTGGTCCCCTGAGTCAGAGGAACACAAGTGTGGGAACAGTGACTTTCCATTTGTGGACACTGAAATTGTAAGAGAGCAGCTGAAATGTGGTCAATGCCCCAAGCCTGTCAGTGTTCAAGAGGCATTTGGACAATGTCCTTAATAACATGCTTTAACTTGTGGTCAGCCCTGAAGTGGCCAGGCAGTTGGACTAGATGATCATTGTAGGTCTCTTCCAACTGAAATGGTCTGTTTTGTTCTGGTCTGTTTTGTTCTGGTCTGTTTTGTTCTAGTCTAATTTTACATACTCGCAGTGTGGCCATTTTTTTTATATTCTAGTCTTTTTTATGTCATAGTTAAAGTCACTATAACCCTTAATCCTACTTGTTACACTGTGTTGAATCTTTTTTGATACCTTGCTATCTTTCTTCAGTCCATCAGTTTTCAGTGATCTTTTTGCTGTGATTAATGCAGTAAAACATTAGTATCTTTTTTGATCTTTGTGGCAAATGCATTTATTTTTGAATGGAATGATAATGTTGTTAACTTTAAAGATTTCCTTACAGAATAATAACTAGGATGGGGGAAGAATTTGGATTTAAAATGAGCCAATCAGATTAGTTTATACTTTGCCTTCTGTGTCACATCTGTTCGTGGAAGATGGTCCTGGCTTTTCTGTTAGAAGATTTATGCAGTCCCTTTGCTAATGTGGTTCCACTCTTAATTTATCACTGTTGAATCATCTTGGAAGCCTAAAATGTGACATTTTTTATCTTTTCCTGAAATCTGTCTCCTCCGAACCTCTGCTTAAAACCAAAGTTTTTTCACCATTTCATTTCATAATTAGTATATTTAGATCAAGATGTAATAATGTTTGTCAAAGTGTAGGAGACTTCATAATTTTAATTACAGTTTAATTAGCACATTCCATATGCTTATATCAAACCTCTAGGGCTGTCTTTTTTGTTTTGTTAAAAAAACTTGGATTTTTTTAGATGCTGACCAACTGGAACATTGCTGGCATGTGCTGTGTTTTGCAGATAGAATCCAGGAGTCCTTAGATGATACAAATCTTATATGATATTAAAATATTGTGCTGTCAATTTGAGCATCATAGTGCAGTATTCGCTAAAGTTTTTAATACATGGCAGACTTATGAAGGTGTGCATCTTCAATAAATGCCTGGTTCTGGTGCTTTTTTGCTTTCTTTTGCAGCATAGAAAGGATATGACCACACAAATCCTTTTATCTGGACTGCAGGCTTCATGTTTTGATAAGAAAAGAAAAATGTGCACCTTGGAAGACAAATTAAATATTTTAAAGTGTTACTATGTATGTAAGTCATCTTGGTTATTATATAGAGTTCTTCCTCTGCCTTTTACATCTGTCTGATCTTAGATTTTGTCTGTAACCATTTATTGCTTAAAATTGAATCATAGTTCAACTGGAAAGTATTAAGTCAACAAGATTTGACTTGACTTTTTTTTTTTTTAAAGATCCAGTTGTGCTTTTGAGATGAGAGGCTAGAATAAGTGATCATCTCTCTTCACAGTACTTAGAAAAAGCAAATCACTGTATCATCTCTGAGCTGTTCGGCATTTGAGCAATGAATGGTACCATGCTCCATTAGAATAAATTAAGTGCTTTCTCCTTATCACACTCATGGCTTAATAGAAACTAATAGACAACTGTTTTGTAAAATGCTAGAATTAAAAAGTGGGTACGGTCCCTTCAAGGTTCAAACTAAAACCAATCATATGCTTAAATAGTAAATAGCAGTATATCACAAAATACACTCATAGATTTTGGTTCTTAAAAACAGTTCAGCTAGCAGTTTTTTAAAAAGTGCAATGTGACTTTCTTTTCTTTCTTGGACTGAAATATTTTATAGACAATTTCTAAGCATTATTATTAAATCATTTTTTTAAACCGATGAAAATCTCAATAAATGAGATTTCATTTTGAAAGACTTGAAAATTGCAGGGACAGGAACATCTCTAGAGAATCAGTTGCAGAACAAGAAGAGCTACATGTTTAGTTTTCTAACTCAGATCTAGCCTATATTAATAGAAATTGTTGTTTGCTACTGCTCACCTGTTCTTGGCTTTTTTAAAAGGCATTCTCAGCCCAAGCTCTAGTGGATTCAGATTATAAGTCCTCTTTTTGCAATGAGATCCTTGTGCCAGCTCTATTGATTTATTTGGTGATATGTCTGTCTGCTGAAGATCACTTTTTGTGAAGCTCCTTCTGAAACTGTGACAATAATTTGTAGCTGTGTTGTCATCAGGACTCAAAGATGTACGTTTGAATAAATCTAAAAATATGTTTATGCTCAAGAGATGTGGTGATACTACAGTAGTGTCATGGATTCTGTAATTACTTTTCCTGATGCAGCTTGAAGTTTACATGTTCTTTCAATAAACAGACTATTATTTACATGTGCTCACAGCTTGACACATTCTACATGTAAAAGTTTTGATTTGGAAAAATAATCAAGGTTGCTGTATGAATATATTATATTTATGGTAAGCATGCTATAGTGGGCAAATAAGCAGCAGTAGGTCAGTTATTAGCTAACTGGGCACCTGTCCAAATATCATGAAGATAATGACATCAAGTAATTTGTTTTTTTAATAATATTTAATTAATCACTATTTAAACACCTCTACTCAGATTGACCTACATGTTCTAGTTCTAAATGATCAGTATCGATAAAAGATTTGACATGTTTGGTGCGTAATGGTTCCTGAAGGTGTGCAACACTGATTTCTGAAATTCTGTTTCTAAAAAGGAACAAATGTACAATACTAAATATTGTCTTGTTTATTTTTCAGATTAGCACTGTATGTATATGAATATCTACTCCATGTAGGAGCACAGAAATCAGCCCAGACATTTTTATCAGAGGTATGTTTTCCCCATCTTTTTTTTCTTCCATAACATAATCATGTGCAAGTGAAATAAATGTCAGTTTAAAATGAAAAACAGTGAAAACCTTGAGTATCAGTTTACATTGATCAGCATAGATTTCTGATCCTACAAATGCCAGTTTGTTATGTCATTTTACATGGTTTAATATAATTACTTTTTCTATGATTTGTTACCCCCTGTTCTCTGATTTGCTGCTACACTGAGAAAGATCCCCCTATTTTTTCTAATAAATATGCATGTTAGAGAATGAATTGATGGTGCTCCTTTTTGATAATCTTGTAACTTATTGTTGATACCCTCAATTGTGAATAATGGAGCCATCCGAAATACACAGCATTCAAGTCTTTTACATCCTACTGTTATATACTTGCAGTTCTCATTCTCTTAAGCATTGTTAATTGCCATACATAGTTGTCCTGGTTTCAGCTGGGATTGAGTTAATTTTCTTCCTAGTAGCTGGTGCAGTGCTGTGTTTTGGATTTGATGTGAGAACAATGTTGATAGCACACTGATGGTTTTGGTTGTTGCTAGGTAATGTTTATACTAAATCAAGGACTTTTCAGTTTCTCAAGCCCTGCCAGCAAGAAGGCTGGAGGAGCAGATGAATTCAGGAGGGAGCAGAGCCAGGACAGCTGATCCTAACTGGCCAAAGGGATATTCCATACTATATGACATGATACTCAGTATATAAACCGGGGGGAAAGCTGGCTGGGGGCTGCTGCTCAGGAACTGGCTGGGCATCGATTGGTGGGTGGTGAGCAATTGCATTGTGCATTACTTGCTTTATATATTCTAATTATTTTATCATTACTATTATATTTATTATTATTTTATTCATTTTCTGTCCCATTAAACTGTCTTTATCTCAACCCACGCGTTTTCTCACTGTTACCTTTCTGATTCTCTCCCCAATCCCACTGGGGGGGTAAGTGAGTGAGCACCTTTGTGGTGCTTAGTTGCTGGCTGGGGTTAAATCACGACAATAGTCTTACCATGCTTCTAACCACTTATTTTCATCTGGTGAATCAATTATGACTATAACCATTTAGGTCCTGTTTCTCAAATACTCTTTAACTGCTAGTAGAATTTTTACTGTTACATAATAGTTAGTATTTTTCATAGCCTTTTAAGGACTTGTATATAACTGTTGAAGATTGGAGTAAATGATATCTCTTTAGCATGTTGTTTATTCTGGAATACAAAACCACCTCTGTACCAAACATACTGAAGTCTTTTCACAATATAGTTTTTAATAAACCTTTATTTGATGAGAATAATTAAGATAACAATAATAATAATAACTGAGAAGTGAGCAGAAGTGAGAAAAAAATGGCAGAATGCTGTACTGGGATAATTTGCTGCTTCAAATGATACTTTTTGTATTGGGTTTACATGGCAAAGTTTTGGTAGTGGAGGGGCTGCAGGGGTGGCCTCTATGAGAAGAGATCAGGAGCTGCCCCCATGTCAGACAGAGCCAGTTCCAGCTGGCTCTAAGATGAACCACTGCTGGCCAAAGCTGAGCCAATCAGCGAAGCTGGTGGTACTGCTGTGATAACGTATTTAAGGGAGGGGTGAAAACACTGTGCAGCAGCTGTGAGGGAGGGGAGTAATAAAAATATGTGAAACAACCCTGTACACACCAAGGTCAGTGCAGAAGGAGGGGGAGGAGGTGGAGGTGCTCCAGACACCAAAGCAGAGATTCCCCTGAAGCTCTCTCATGGTTTAACCTCAGTAGGCAGCTAAGCCCCATGCAGCCGCTCACTCATTCCCCCACAGAGGGGTGGGGGAGAGAATCGGAAGGGTAAAAGTGTGGCAACTTGTGGGTTGAGATAAAGACAGTTTAATATGGAAAGCAAAAGCCACACACACAAGCAAAACAAAACAAGGAATTCATTCACTACTTTCCATCGGCAGGCAGGTGTTCAGCCATCTCCAGGAAAGCAGGGCTCCATCACAGGAAACAGTGAGAAGACAAATGCCATCACTCCAAATGTCCCTCCCTTCCTTCTTCCCCCAGCTTTATATTACTGAGTGTATACATCATATGGTATGGAATATCCCTTTGGTCAGTTGGGGTCAGCTGCCCCATAAAGGAAGCTGCAACTTGTGGAGACTCCATGCTGGAGCAGGCTCCTGGCAGGAATTATGGCCCATGGAGAAGAGCCCATGCTGGAGCAGTGTTTTTCTGAAGGACCATGGAAAAGACCCATGCTGGAGAAATTTATGAAGGACTGTATCCTGTGGGAGGGACCCCACGCTGGAGGAGGGGAAAGCTGTGAGGAGGAAGGAGTGGCAGAGACAAAGTATTATGAACTGACCTCAACCCCCATTCCCTATCCCCCCATGCCACTCGACATGGGTGGAAGAGGTAGAAGAGTCAGGATCACAGGGGTGAAATTAAGCCTGGGAAGAAGGGGGAGTTGAGGGGAAGATGGTTTTAATTTTGTCTTTTTTTCTCCCCATCTCACTCTATTTTTAATTGGCAATAAACTAGTTTTCCCCCAGTTAAGTTTGTTTTGTCCATGACGGTAATTGGCAAGTGATCTCCCTGTCCTCATCCCAACACATGAGCTTTTTCATCTTGTTTTCTCCACTGTCCTGTTGAGAAGAGGAAGTGAGAGAGTGGCTTGTTAGGTGTCTGGCAGCCAAGCCAGAAACCTGGAAAACCCCTGATATTTGGTCTGAAAGTCATAAAATGAGGTTCAGATTGAGAAAACTACACTAATACAAATTGGAGGTAATAATCTAAGACACAAGTAAAATGGCAAGTAGTAAAAGCAGCATTTGTGGGCTGTAAACCACAAAATAATAGCTCTACCCCTTCTCTCTACCCTATGTGAGTCAGCTGTAGTTATTAGAAAATCATTATTGGTGTACAGGATGAAAATGAGAGAACAGTAGTTGAGAGAAGTCCTAAAAAAGTCTTCTAGACAAATAATTTCTGATATTATGACAGTTACGATTTTCCATCTGTCTTTGTACTTTTCTGACTTATGCCTGTTGAGAAGCAACTGCCCTATTGCAGTGAATTAGCTGTGAGAATGCTTGTTTTAGGAGATATCTGGGTGGCATAGGAGGAAATGGATATTGTTTTGGTCGCTCCTGAAAAAGCATGGCTAGCTAGGCTCAATGTCCTCTAAGATCTGGCAGTCCATACCTGCCAGAACAGTTTGGGTGGATTTTTTAAAAGAAGAAATAGCTCAGAGTAGCTTTAAAACGGACTATTAGAGCATAAAAGAAGTAAGCATATATTATCCGAGCTGTCTGTGATATCTAAAGAGTATAAATGATAGAGATGAATATCCCTTCCTTGTAGTTCTACCAGGGAAATTGACTAAGAGTAATGGAATAAAATTAAGAAAAAGAAAATTTAAGTTGGATATCATGAAATTTTCTGATATTAGATAACTTAGAAATGGTTGTATTAAGCATTTCTACATTTTTGTGATGCACTGTGTCTAGTTTAAATTTCATAGAACTAATTCACAGTTCAGTAAGTTCCAGAAGCCCTCTGCTTTTTCACTTACAGGATGCACTGTGATTTCCATGTCTTTGTGGTCCCTATTGAGTACATCCTTCAAAGCTTTGTTGCCTTCATCTCTAAAATGTAAGATCTCATGTTTAACTAGCCTTTTCCTAGATTTCTGGATTGCAGAGACCTCTAGTTTATTAACTGTAGCTCTAGTCTCTTGGTCTGCAAATTACTTCCTTTCTAGAGATATGGTGTGAAGTAATTGATTCGACTAACTCAACAGCTGTTTCATTCCAAAATATGTAGCTATTATGCAATTAGCAAAATGGCAAGGAGCCAGCACAACTAGATTTCATGTAAAGAATGTCATATTCTTATGAGGATTAAAAAAAGGCTATTCAGATGAGATATCCAAATTTTTGAAAAAGAAGAAGCTGCTCTGCTCCAGAATCTTTCCTCTGATGTTCAAGCTGCTACATTTTCCTTCAAGAGTTGATCCTTAGCCCACATATTTTAATGTTTTAGAAATTAGGTTCCAACCCTGAAGAATAATTCCATTTCTTTGGCTGGACCAGGAATGTAGGCATTCCTGGTTAACAGATCATCAGTTATGAACTTAATTGGTACAGTTGACAATGTGGAGGTTTTTTTAATTAATAATTCTTCATAATTCTTTTTAAGATTAATTCTTTTTATAGTTAGAAAGACTGACATCTACCAGATGAAATAGAATGCATATTAAAAAAACACAAAACAACAAACAAAAACAAACAAAGAAAAGAAAACCCTCAAACTTCCATATTCCCTTCAGGTTCCTTCTTTGAATACATTTATCAAGATGAAATGTGTCCCAATAAAAAGGACCAGTGTAAGACCTGTGAATCAGGTAATTTCCTTGTCAAACCCTGCTTTGAAGAGTTCAAATACTGTGTAGGCATTGTGAGGACTTTCTACACAGGCATAATTTTTACTCTTAACGGAATAGTTTTCCAACTTCAGAAACAGGTGGGGTTTTTTGACTATATATTGCATCTCTTCTTCACCATGTTGCTTTTGAAACATCCCAGAAATACTGTGTATTCCTGGTGATAAACACAAGTCCTTCCAAGCAATTCCCAATGGATGTGAGGAGCACTCATGCCTCAGAGGAATGCATTTGAAGAGTGTGAAATACCTTTTTAGTAGCTTTGGGTTTTATTTATATTTTTCATTTTAATTAATATTTCTTTCTGGCAGAGTTTAGGCAAGATTTCCACATTTTAAAAAGTCCTTTTTCTTTTTATATCTTAACTGTTGTTACATGGTGGATGGTATATGTGTGTATGAAGCTCCATGCAGTTGGCTCATTCTGCTGACTTTTGAATAGTGAATGCTGTACCACTTATCTAAAGGATGATGCACCTATGTTTAGTTAAAAGTCGGGAAATGTCCAAGGACCCTTATTGCCACGTGATGGATGTACAGACTGCTAAGTCCTTGGGTTGGTTATCTTTAGAAGGGACATTTTGTCTTAGATTCCTGTTGTACATGCAACATGGCGAAGACGAAGAATTTAAACATGGCCACTAAGGAATAGAGTCTGCGCAGAGACAAATCCTCAAGGACGTAGCCCAGGCATGAGATATGTAAATGAATTCTCAGAATTGTAAAGAATATGTAAACAATTTCTTGGAAAACTAATGAATAGGTATGAATAGCTTGTATAAAGGGGGGACTGAAAAGTCCCCTCGGTCTGCATGACTTTGGTGGAGCTTACGTATGGAATTAAACTCTATAACTCAAAAGTTATAAAGTAGGTATGTTTATTGCGCGCAGATGCACGGGGGATCGCTCCTCCGCAAGCATGCATGCCCGAAATGATGAACCATCTCACATTTATACAATAAAACAAATGAATATTCAATTAATGCCTATACATATTCGTTACCTAAACCCACTTACTCTCGCTTCGTATGTTAATTAGCTTATCAGTCCTTTGCCTGGAATGTGGTGGTCTTGCAGGTTTGTAGGTGATTCATGTCCTTGTGACCATCCAATCTTCTCCAGCAAGGAGACTTAGCACTCCCTCCCTCTAGATAGCATTGGAATATCTCTCATCCTTTTCTCATTCTTTTTAAATAGCCCCTTTGTTAGAGGAAGAAGGGCAGGCGTCTCCCCTTTGTTAGAGGAAGAATCTCCCCTTTGTTAGAGGAAGAAGGGCAGGCGTCTCCTCAAAACTGTAGGCGTCTCCTCAAGGCTGTGTGCTTATGTGACCAGACATCGCACCCATGACTAGTCACCATACCCACATTCCTGGGCAGACATATACAATCACAATCGATGTCCATTGTCCCCATTTCACACTATTTCTCTATATCAGGGTAAGAAAGAGTTAAAACAGAAGTGCTGTTGCAGAGGCAGGCTTGTGTAACCTGCAGAGCAGGAAGAGCATCTCCTGCCCCGAATCCTTCTGCTGGTAAGGAGGAGGGGGTTGCTATTGCTGACAATTGAGCAGAAGGACCTGACAATGTCACCCCAATTGCTGCAGCATTTGCAGTACAACAGGACCGGTAACGGCCCCTTTAGGGCAGGCAATGGGTCTGAGGAGAATAAAGGTGAATCTTTGATGTGTAAGAGGAGCTGGGAAACCGCAGAAAAGAGCCTACGTGCCAGAACAAGCAGAAACAGAAATCTTCCCAGTAAACAATTGTTAACCAATCATATTATTATACGCTTGTAAAATAGCCAATCACATTATTGCACGCTTATAGAATGCCTTATAAAAGTCTACCTGGTTTGTACAATAAACGGATCAGATCTTGAACTCTGTGAGTATTTGAATCTGACTCCCGCTCGCCCGAAATGCCCGCAGCAGATGTGAAATTTAGATGTTTGAAAGTCGGTTATGAAAGACTTGTCTGGATGATCTAATAGGACTAGATATTGGTTCGAGTTACTAGGTAAGCCTGATTATAGAAAAGTTGATAGAAAGAACAGGGAACGTGTACAGAACGTAAGAGAAGAAGAGCTGGGTCGTGCTAAACTGGTAGAGGAGATGAGGCAGAGACAGGAGGAGTGTCAGGCAGAAGTGAAAGAGTGAATCCCTCTCCTATGGGACCGGATCACTGTGCATATTGTAGGGAAAGTGGACACTGGAAGCGAGATTGCCCTAAGCTAAAGAACCATCAAGGGGTTCTGGTGAACTAGGGACTAGGAAAAATGAGGTGGAATTTTAGTGATTACAAAACACACTTATTTGTTAAACTTCAGTAAAAAAAAATAAAAAATAATTTGTTACAGTTGTGGGAGCTGCTGGCCACCAGGAAAACATCCTGAAACCTTTAAAGTACAAACTAAAAAAACAAATAAGAATGCCAAATTCACCAAAATCTTTGTTGGGATGAGATTTATTAGAACATCTAGACGTTTAAAGAAGGGGAAATGAAATTAAAAGTTAAATACGATCAAGTAATTGAAATATTGAGCTTATCTTTAATTCAACAGAAAAGAGGAAAAGAGGACCTCCCTGAAGTAAAAGAAATTTTTAACCAGGTGTATCTGAAAATAAATTCCAGGAAAGGTGAAAAATGCTTTACCTGTTACAGTAAAAATATAAGGGGGAGGCTTGCCCAGGCAGGTCAGATAAAAACAATATCCCTTGGTCAGCAAGGCTGTGGGGATATTGGCAGAAAAAGTGAAATAAAATACACTCTGTAGTAGTTCTACTAATGTAAATCTGTGTGTTTTGCCATGACAGTGACTTGTTATGGGATGTGCAGATGAAACTCTGCATTGACAACGAAGTACAAGGAATAAGGTTGGTCAGGTGCCTCCTACCATAGTCAAGGGCAAGACTGGGTTGGCCTCGGTGTTTGCCACCAAGAAGAATCTTGAGCTCTGCTGTTGGCTGCAACCCAGTAGGCGTTGAGTGGTGGGGACATATGCCATGCCAGACCTTGATGTGAGGAATGGCCCACTCTGAGGCACTGATTTGGAAATTGGAAACTGCCTGGCCGACCATGAGGCCAGACGAGTAACAGAGGAGGTAGGAAAGGAGGAATTATCCTTAATACCAGACGATAAAATCCAAACTGTAAGTACAGATCAGGAGCCAAACTATTCTAAAGAAAACTTAAAGGTAATTCAGGACATGACTGATAAAATAAAAATAAATAAGTGGACTTATTTAAAGGATGGTCGTATAGTGGTACCATCCAATTTAATATGGACCACAGCCCTATTATTAATAAGACGCATTGGGGAGCTGATACTTTATATAAAAGTCTAAATCAGAAATTGATAGGGCGAAACTTTTATACTGTAATAAAACAGGTGTTATAAATTGAGACCACAATAGATCATAATCCAATTAAAATTTTTATTAATTATAGCAAGTAGAATATGAGCAAAACCAGCGCTGGACGACAGGGGAGTCTGCGCTCCGCCAACTGCCGTCCTGAGCAGTTCAAACAGTCCCTTTTTATACCTTTTTTTTTACTTTCGTGTTCATGAAGTAGTGGAGGTGTTGACCCTTCATTCATATGCACAAGCGGCATCCTGGACACCTGGCGGTTATCTTATCTTTTGTTGCCTAATCTTTACATTGGGCTTAACATAAATCTTAATAAACAATACCCTAGTCCATAGTTTCTTACAATCCCCCCCTTTTTTTTTTTTCTTTTTATCCTATTATTGTTTATTAGACGCTGCTTTCATTCTCGGCACTGCAAACAAACCTTTTTCCACAATCCCAACATTTATCATAACACTCACAAGGTAATACCTCACAATTACAATAGGCATAGTTCTCACGTGGCATAACGCATTCACAACAATCTTCATCCTCATTAATAGATACACTCTTATATTTTGCCCTAGACCTCGTATTTAAAATAAGCAATTTAGCTATGTCAAACCGTTCTCTAATAAAGTGTAGCGTAATATACAAGGCCCAAATATAAGTCCCAGAATCAACATAATAAGTGGTCCTGCTAAAGCAGACAACAAAGTGGTTAGCCAAGGTGAGATATTAAACCAGTTTTCATACCATGACCTGCCCGCCTCACGATCTTTCTTACATTGATCTAACCTTTTCCGGAGTTCAGACATGGTGTCCTGGACTACTCCAGTCCTGGGGAAGTTCGGCCATTGTTGCTTTAGTGTCCCATTGTTCTGGTTCTTTTCTCCACAGTTTGTTCCTCCTCTGCCTTGCCCGTCGACTCGGTTGCTTCGAGCCACGGGGTGTACCATCTTCTCGGCAGCAAGGGAATTCTTCAGGAGAACGGCTGCTTCGGGCTTTCTGCCTGTTTACATAGGCTTCCCACTTTGCAGCTTTAATTGCCACCCACATTGTTCCCATTTGTCCGAGTAAATTTGAGTTTCAGTTCTTTTTTATCTGGGGTTACTTTCCACGAAGTTGCAGGGGCTTTCTTAATCCGGGTATGGTGAATCCAAGAATTCTGTCCCTCAACCTTGATTGCAGTGTAGGTGGTGAGTAGGACTTGAAAAGGTCCGGTCCGCTGTGGTTCCAGGGTTTTATCTGCAAAACACTTAACGTATACATAGTCCCCTGGTTGTATATCATGAACAGGTCCATCCAGACCCCTACTGCGTGTTCCCATCACATGCTTCTCAATTCTTATTAATTGTTTGTTTAGTGCCACCATATAGGAAGTCATTGTTTCTTCACCAATCTGTGAAGACATCCCCTTTTGTACCCCATAGGGTCGTCCATATAAAATTTCAAATGGGCTAAGCCCCTCTTTTGCTCTGGTCTAGTTCGAATTCGTGTAAGAGCTAATGGCAAAGACTGGGGCCAAGTTAGATTTGTTTCTTGGCCTAACTTGACAATCTGTTGTTTGATTAGATGATTCATCTTTTCCACCTGGCCACTCGATTGTGGTCGGTATGGGGTATGTAATTGCCAATCTATTCCTAGATGGTGGCTGATCTGTTGTACTATTCTGGACACAAAATGTGGTCCTCTATCCGAGGACATTACTGCTGGGACTCCAAACCTAGGTATTATCTCTTGGAGTAGTATTTTGGTCACTTCCCGGGCTTTAGCAGTTCTGCACGGGAAGGCTTCTGGCCAACCTGAAAAGGTATCTGCTAGTACCAACAAATATCGATACCCCCCTTTTCAAGGAAGTTCCGAGAAATCGATCTGCCAATGTTGCCCTAGAACATTCCCTCTGCTAATGTTCCCTAGTTTTATTTTATTTGCTGTATTGGGATTATTGTGTAAACACATTTCACATTGCTGAGTCACCTGTTTTATTACAGTATACAAGTTTCGCCCTTTCAATTTCTGATTTAGACTTTTATATAAAGTATCAGCTCCCCAATGCGTCTTATTAATAATAGGGCTGTGGTCCATATTAAATTGGATGGTACCACTATACAACCATCCCTTAAGTAAGTCCACTTACTTAATTTTATTTTATAATTCATGTCCTGAATTACCTTTAAGTTTTCTTTAGAATAGTTTGGCTCTTGATCTGTACTTACAGTTTGGATTTTATCGTCTGGTATTAAGGATAATTCCTCCTTTCCTACCTCCTCTGTTACTCGTCTGGCCTCATGATCGGCCAGGCAGTTTCCAATTTCCAAATCAGTGCCTCTATGGGCCACCTTATGTTCTTCCTTCCTGGATGACCCTCTTATAACAGAGGGGTTCATTCCTCACATCAAGGTCTGGCATGGCATATGTTCCCACCACTCAACGCCTACTGGGTTGCAGCCAGCAGCGGAGCTCAAGATTCTTCTTGGTGGCAAACACCGAGGCCAACCCAGTCTTGCCCTTGACTATGGTAGGAGGCACCTGACCAACCTTATTCCTTCTACTTCATTGTCAATGCAGTTTCATCTGCACATCCCATAACAAGTCACTGTCATGGCAAAACACACAGATTTACTTTAGTAGAACTACTACAGAGTGTATTTTATTTCACTTCACTTTTTCTGCCAATATCCCCACAGCCTTGCTGACCAAGGGATATTGTTTTTATCTGAACTGGGCAAGCCTCCCCCTTATCATTTTTACTGTAACAGGTAAAGCATTTTTCACCTTTCCTGGAATTGATTTTCAGATACACCTGGTTAAAAATTTCTTTTACTTCTGGGAGGTCCTCTTTTCCTCTTTTCTGTTGAATTAAAGATAAGCTCAATATTTCAATTACTTGATCGTATTTAACTTTTAATTTCATTTCCCCTTCTTTAAACGTCTAGATGTTCTAATAAATCTCATCCCAACAAAGATTTTAGTGAATTTGGCATTCTTATTTGTTTTTTTTTTTTTCTTTGTACTTTAAAGGTTTCAGGATGTTTTCCTGGTGGCCAGCAGCTCCCACAACTGTAACAAATTATTTATTTATTTTTTACTGAAGTTTAACGAGTAAGTTGGTTTTGTATTCACTGAAATTCCACCTCATACCCATTCCCTGCCCTAGAGGGGCCGTTACCGGTCCTGTTGTACTGCAAATGCTGCAGCAATTGGGGTGACATTCAGGTTTTTCTGCTCAATCGTCAGCAACCCCCTCCTCCTCCCCAGCAGAAGGGTTCGGGGCAGGAGATGCTCTTCCTGCTCTGCAGGTTACACAAGCCTGCCTCTGCAGCAGCACTTCTGTTTTAACTCTTTCTTACCCTGAATGCAAATCTGCTACTTGTTGCTTTAAGTCTGTGTTATTACATATCATGCCTTCGCAGGCAAACAGAAAACATCCTGCCATGCATCCCAGCATGATTCAGTCGCACCTTCGAGGGGGTACGGGGGTTTGTACAAACTCACCCCAACACTTACACACACACACACACACGCCTCAGGTTTTACATACAGCAGTAAAAGTTTTTATATCTTACAACGTGTTTCATTCTGGTTGCTCCACAGAAGGAACCGCAACCTGAACTTTTTAACACAAAAATTTCAACAAGAACATCTTTCTAGTTTAGGTCTCAGTTTTTTTCCTATCCTTTTCTAGAGCCACAATCAAAGATCAGGTGATGTTAATCCCACACTCTTTCTAGTGCTAGTACCATAGGATCCCGAGGGGGTACTAATCCACAGTCCTTTTGCCACTCAGGTTTGTCCTGGAGGACAAAGAACATGTCTGCATATGATACTTCATTCCATTTTCCCTCTGTCCTCAGAAACAACATTAATTGCAGGAGAGTGTTATAATCTAACGTTCCTTCCTCCTGAGGCCATTTCGCATCACTCTCCAATTTATACAAAGGCCACCACTGATTACAATATTTAACCAATTTCCTTCTATTTTCGGTACCACCATGTCCTACAATATATCACTCCAAAGTTTTAATATACAACCCAAGGGCGATTTTTCACAGGGCTTACTCCTTCCATTTCCCATTTTGCAATTTTAATTACTTTGTTTTTTCTTTTTTTCCGGCTGCCTTAGCCACCCAAGGTCAGAAACGCGGATAGAGCTTCTTACTCGTTTTGCACTCAAACGCCTGTCTCAAGCACTCTTGCACTCACACTCAGTCAAAATAATTAAGCTATACACGGAAAATCAAAATGCGCATCTCAATCACACCATTCACACTCTCCGGGCAGCCCGCAGTCACACAAGCAGTATGTTATATGGTACCGTGCACTTATGTACAAACTCTTAGGAACACTAACAGTTCACAAAGTATGCATTTCAATGAACAATTGTCAAAAACCAAACAATAAACAAAAACCAATTTTTCCTGGTCTTAAGCAGAGTGTTAAGTTTTCCGCTATTTGCCACGAATTACCAGAATGTTAATATTTTTCAACATACATTTCATAACTCCGAGTTTTGAACATGTAACAAGACAACACATAGAACAAACAAGACACAGAGCGCTATTTCAGTTGTTACATTCCAGGAACTCCCCAATTCTTAAGACAACCTAAAGGAAGTTTTTAGCTTCCTCTTTTTCCTACGCAAAAGTTTCCCTTTTACTTTTGCTGTGAGGTCCCTCTTGTTCCTGTGAGATTCCGCCTTATTCCGTCCCGCCCCCCGCTTTCCGTCACGAGGCCTCCGGGCTTTTAGGAATGGCAGTAACCTCGGGTTTGCTCGATCTGCCCTCAAGATCGCTAGCGGCCACCCCTTGGTCAGCAAACCCCCTCCCAAGGTACCTTTCCTCCTGGGGACTACGCTGCGCGCCGGACGTCTCCGTGCGTCTCACCAGCCGCCCCGTTACTAAACATACCGTTTTATCCGTGGATCCAGGGGTTTCTCTTCTGCTCCCGGGTGAACAGCTGAGAAGAGGAGGCTCCTCCGAGGAAATCTCCCGGGGCGCGCCTAGGAGCGTCCGCTCCGCAGCTGGTCCCTCAGCCGAGCAGAAATCCTCCTGGCTGGCTCGCCAAACTGACGTGCGGAATTAGACTCTATAACTCGAAAGTTATAAAGTAGGTATGTTTATTGCGCGCAGATGCACGGGGGATCGCTCCTCCACAAGCGTGCATGCCCGAAATGATGAACCATCTCACATTTATACAATAAAACAAATGAATATTCAATTAACGCCTATACATATTTGTTACCTAAACCCCGCTTTGTATGTTAATTAGCTTATCAGTCCTTTGCCTGGAATGTGGTGGTCTTGCAGGTTTGTAGGTGATTCCTGTTCTTGTGACCATCTGGTCTTCTCCAGCAAGGAGACTTAGCACTCCCTCCCTCTAGATAGCATTGGAATATCTCTCATCCTTTTCTCATTCTCTTTTAAATAGCCCCTTTGTTAGAGGAAGAAGGGCAGGCGTCTCCTCAAAACTGTAGTTGTCTCCTCAGAGCTGTGTGCCTATGTGACCAGACATCGCACCCATGACCAGTCACCATACCCACATTCCTTGAGCAGACATATACAATCACAATCGATGTCCATTGTCCCCATTTCACACTATTTCTCCATATCACTGTTAGCTCTTGATTTTTTATTTTAATTTCTAATTGCAATTCATCAATTAAATCTCGTCCTAACAGATTAAATTCTGCTTCAGGGACGAGCAAGAGTTCACCCATTCCAAATTTATTTTCAGTTTCGAATACCACATTTTTGATTTTGCTTACTTTAAAGGGTTCTCCTTTTGCCCCAATTACTTGTACTTTTTCAGGGGAAACTTTACATCCCTCAGGTATTTGCTTAATAGTTGATTTTTCAGCCCCAGTGTCTACTAAAAAGGTGAACTCTTGTTTATGGGGACCTATTTTTAATTTTATCAAGGGCTCATTGACGTGCGGAATTAGACTCTATAACTCGAAAGTTATAAAGTAGGTATGTTTATTGCGCGCAGATGCACGGGGGATCGCTCCTCCACAAGCGTGCATACCCGAAGTGACGAACCATCTCACATTTATACAATGAACAAATGAATACTCAATTAACGCCTATACATATTTGTTACCTAAACCCCGCTTCGTATGTTAATTAGCTTATCAGTCCGTTTCCTGGAATGTGGTGGTCTTGCAGGTTTGTAGGTGATTCATGTTCTTGTGACCATCCGATCTTCTTCAGGTGATTGTGACCACCCAATCTTTTCCAGCAAGGAGACTTAGCACTCCCTCCCTCTAGATAGCATTTGAATGTCTCTCATCTTTTCTTATTCTCTTTTAAATAGCCCCTTTGTTAGAGGAAGAGGGGCAGGCGTCTCCCCGTCTCCCCTTTGTTAGAGGAAGAGGGGCAGGCGTCTCCCCATCTCCCCTTTGTTAGAGGAGGAGGGGCAGGCGTCTCCTCAAAACTGTGGTTGTCACCGCACCCATGACTAGTCACCATACCCACATTCCTTAAGCAGACACATACAATCACAATCCATGTCCATTATCCCCATTTCACATTATTTCTCCATATCAATCCCCCCTTTTCTATTAAATTAAGTAAATTCTTTTACTTAAGCAGCCTTCCCGAATGATATAAAGCATCATACATAAGTGTTACCCTTTTAAACATTCTCCAAACCCACAAATATAACATAATGGTTAGTATTAAGGAAATTCCTAAACTGATCAATAAGATCACAATGGGGTGTACCAGAGTGTTAAGAATTCCTGTTGCAGAGGGTGACCAGCCAAAGAGAGTATCCCACCAATTATGGTTTCCATCCTGTTCTACCTTTTTTAAAACTTTCTTGATCCCCTCTACATCATGATGGATCATAAGAAGAGTTTCATGTCCCTTTTCTTTGGTTTCTTCCAGTATACGTTGTAAATCTGCATGTTTTAATAGTTCTTTTATACTGCTTATATTTAGTCCTATGGGGGTAGGAATTATTATCTGTGATAGGGTAAAATTGGATTTTAAGAATTGATGAGACACTACTGGGGCTGAGTAACTAAAATCGCATCCTGTGATAGTAGTAAAATTACAAATACAATAATTTGAATACTGTGCAGTCTCTTTTACCTCCCCATCTATGGTTATTGTGTTACACTTAGTTCTCAAACACGCACATCCCTTCCCTGCATATATAATTACTGTTTTCAAGTTTGCATTTGGTCGGGCCTCAAAATGACATATTTTCTGCTCTGTATCTAAACAAGTATCCTGAGCCATTATAGTATTGCTTTCACAGAGGAAGCCCTGCTGTTCTCGCATAATACAAGATTCTAAATCTACTGTTTGCCACTTGTCGCCTATCTTTCTGGCCCATGTTCTATGTTCAAAAGGGTATAGGAGCACCCCATTATGGTTAATTCCAAGGGCTACAATGGGGTGTATGGTAATTATTACTGCATTATGTATGGTTAACACAAAAGCTGTGATGGTGTGTGTGTTGGGGTCATAGGTAAAGTTCACCATATTCCACCATGACTGGAGTTTTCTTTCTACCTCCGTAGCATTGTCCCAAACCATCTTTCGAATTTCCGTAGGAAATATGCCTTCCTCTCCTTCTCTTATTATGGATGCAGCTATTGATTGCATCCACATTTGGGCTTGGATGCAACTTAGAGCCAGGGCGACGTCATCCTGTAAACCACCTAATGCCTTAGTGATGAGTTGATGATCTTCCATGTTTATTTGTTCCCACCTGGGGAGTACCTTCGATATCAACCATTGATGTGCCCCTAATGCCAATAATGAAGATTTTAGTGGTTGTTGTAGTTTTGATAGATCGGCCGTGGTGGCGGCTAGTTTATTCATTATCACCTCTGAGTCTATGGAATTTAATACTCCGAGTCCTGTTCCCAACATTCCAGTTACATCTCTCACTATTCTGTTTCGATAAATATTTCCCCTTTTTCTTAACCAAGTTGTCCATCCCTCATAAGAGGTTCGTAAGAAGGGGGAACAGGATGGCTTAACATCAGAAACATTGACTTGTATTTTTAACTCTATTCTTTTAAGAGACCATTCTGGGTTAAACAACATTTGTTGCTGACCTGTATTTCTGATTACATATGGTCCAATTGTATAAATCTTTGGATCTGGTTTAGTTAATTTAAGATCAAGCGTTAATGGGGTTGTTGTAACTGTGGTGGTGGTAGGAACAGTGGTTAGCATGATTGTTATTTTGATCTTATAAGTCAGAGCTGTTCTTGGGGATTCCTTTCCTAGGCATATTATAAAGATGGGCTCGGTTAAGGTAAAATTGTGCCAACATTCCCGTGAATTAAAGCACATGGTTGTATTTAGAAGGGTAAATTCCTTATCTACCTTTCTGACATTAATCAGGGTGTCTCCCGAAATCTTGCTGTTATCCTTTTCATTATATGTTTGACACCCTACTTTTATCCTATCTCCTAATTTTCCCCATAATCGGTCGACTTTGTGTACATCCTCCCGATCCCATTGATTCCTTTGGTACACCTCATTTTCAGAAAAAACCACCATAGCTAGTTTCGTCTTTGAGTCCACCTTTCCCATTATTCCAGTGTGTTTTTTCTGGGCATGATTCCAAGGCCAATTATCAGGCTCTTGGTTGTAGGCAAGAGAGAGGGTACAAAAAAACACAAATGGTTTAAACCCACTATTGATCATTTTAAGAATCTAAACGTTAAAATCTGTTTTGATCAAAAATATCTTTGTTTGAGTTGGGGCTTACTAATAACAAGTTGGGCGAGCCTGGCCACTGGCTCAGTCCCCGACTCTTGTTCTATATTGTTTGTTGTGGTGCCCTTCCCATATGGTGGATCCGCAACTGCTCAGGTTCACTTACTTGCCACCCACATTGTTCCCATTTGTCCGAGTAAATTTGAGTTTCAGTTCTTTTTTATCTGGGGTTACTTTCCAAGAAGTTGCAGGGGCTTTCTTAATCCGGGTATGGTGAATCCAAGAATTCTGTCCCTCAACCTTGATTGCAGTGTAGGTGGTGAGTAGGACTTGAAAAGGTCCGGTCCGCTGTGGTTCCAGGGTTTTATCTGCAAAACACTTAACGTATACATAGTCTCCTGGTTGTATATCGTGAACAGGTCCATCCAGACCCCTACTGCGTGTTCCCATCACATGCTTCTCAATTCTTATTAATTGTTTGTTTAGTGCCACCATATAGGAAGTCATTGTTTCTTCACCAATCTGTGAAGACATCCCCTTTTGTACCCCATAGGGTCGTCCATATAAAATTTCAAATGGGCTAAGCCCCTCTTTTGCTCTCGGTCTAGTTCGAATTCGTGTAAGAGCTAATGGCAAAGACTGGGGCCAAGTTAGATTTGTTTCTTGGCCTAACTTGACAATCTGTTGTTTGATTAGATGATTCATCTTTTCCACCTGGCCACTCGATTGTGGTCGGTATGAGGTATGTAATTGCCAATCTATTCCTAGATGGTGGCTAATCTGTTGCACTATTCTGGACACAAAATGTGGTCCTCTATCCGAGGACATTACCGCTGGGACTCCAAACCTAGGTATTATCTCTTGGAGTAGTATTTTGGTCACTTCCCGGGCTTTAGCAGTTCTGCACGGGAAGGCTTCTGGCCAACCTGAAAAGGTATCTGTTAGTACCAATAAATATTGATACCCCCCTTTTCTAGGAAGTTCCGAGAAATCGATCTGCCAGTGTTGCCCAGGAACATTTCCTCTCCCAATTTTTCCCAACTTTGGCCCCTTGGTAATCTTAGGATTAGTCTGGAGGCAAAGATCACATTGTTGGGTTACTTGTCTAATAGTAGTATACAAATTTCGTGCTATTATGTTTTTAGTGAGATCCTTATATAGAGCTTCTGCCCCCCAGTGCCTTTTTCTATGTTCTTCCCTGACCACTGACCATACCATGTAGGAAGGAATCACTATTCTCCCATGTGAGATTATAGCCCACCCTTCCTCATTATATGATCCCTTTAGGTCAGAAATTAGTTTGCGATCTTCTTTCGTATAGTCTGGTTTACCTTCTAGAGATATTTGTCCATCGGGTATTAGCGCACCCTCTACCTTGATTGCTTTTCTGGCTGCCTGTTTTGCTTCCCTGTCTGCCAGTTCATTTCCTCTTTCCAATTCTGTGCTCACTTTCTGGTGTGCCTTAATGTGCATAATTGCCACCCTTTCAGGAAGCTGGACCGCATTTAGGAGTTTCAAAATTTCTTCCGCATGTTTGATGATTTTTCCTTGGGAGTTTAACAGTCCCCTTTCTTTCCATATTGCTCCATGAGCATGTACCACTCCAAAGGCATATTTAGAATCAGTCCAAATATTTATAGGTTTTCCCCGAGCTCTTTCCAGAGCTCGAGTAAGGGCTATGATTTCAGCCTTCTGTGCCGAAGTGTCAGCTGGTAGCGGCCCCGATTCTATCACTTCTTCAGAGGTTGTAACAGCATATCCGGAATGTCGCTTTCCATTCAGCATATAGCTGCTCCCATCCGTGAACCAATGTTCAGCTCCATTAATAGGAACATCCTTGAGATCTGTCCGACTAGAATAAGTGGCTTCGATTGTTTCTAGACAGTCATGATCGACTGATTCTCCAATATTCCCATTAAGAAATGAGGCTGGATTGACGATGTTTGTAGTCACGATCTCAACATCATCTTGTTCCACCATTATGGCCTGGTATTTTAGGAATCTCTGTGGGGAGAGCCAATGCCCCCCTTTTGTTTCAAGGACTGCAGACACTGTGTGGGATACTAAGACAGTCATTTTCTGGCCCAGGGTAAACTTCCGGGCCTCTTGGATGTTTAGGATGACGGCTGCTACTGCTCTCAGGCAACCAGGCCACCCTTTTGCAGTGGCATCCAGCTGTTTAGAGAAGTATGCCACTGCCCGTCTGTATGGTCCCAAATATTGTGCCAGTATTCCTAATGCCATTCCCTGTTTCTCATGGGAAAATAGGAAAAATGGCTTACTCACATCAGGAAGTCCTAGTGCTGGTGCCGACATCAAGGCTTTCTTCAGTTCATGGAAAGCTCTGTCTGATTCAGCATCCCACTGAAGATCCTTCTGGTTAGCTGCTATCAGGGAATATAATGGTTTAACAAGCAAGCCATAATTGCATATCCAAAGCCGGCACCATCCTGTCATTCCCAGAAATGTCTGCAGTTCCTTTACAGTTCGTGGTCGGGGGGCTTGGCATATGGCTTCTTTTTGGGCCTTCCCCAGGACCCGTTGTCTGGCACTGATCTCGTACCCCAGGTATGTGACCTGTTGTAACACCACCTGTGCCTTCTTCTTAGAAACTCGATATCCCTGTAGTCCCAGAAAGTTCAGCAGACTCACAGTCCAAATAATACAAGATTCTTCGGTTCTGGTTGCAATAAGAAGATCGTCTACATATTGTAACACTTTCCCTTCTTCTGACGGTGGTTCCCATAACTCCAAATCCTTTGCTAATTGGTTTCCAAAAATTGTGGGGCTATTTTTAAACCCCTGTGGCAACACCGTCCATGTGAGCTGGGTCTTTCGACCGCTTCTGGGATTTTCCCATTCAAAAGCAAAAATTCTTTGGCTGGCTTCATGGAGAGGGAGGCAAAAGAAGGCATCTTTTAAGTCTAAAACTGTGAACCAAGCTAGGTCAGGTGTCAGGGTGGTAAGTAAGGTATAGGGGTTAGCTACTACAGGATACAGATCCTCTGTTATTTTGTTAATGGCCCTTAAATCTTGAACTATCCTATAAGACCCATCAGGTTTTTTAACTGGGAGGATAGGTGTGTTAAATTCTGACTCACATTCTTTTAGTAGTTTTAGTTCTATGAATCGCTCTATGTTTGGACGAATTCCTTCCCTATCTTCCCTTTTCAGTGGGTATTGTTTAATTCTTACCGCACTCTGTCCATCCTTCAATTTTACTATTACAGGTGATGCATTCTTGGCACGTCCCGGTATGTCAATTGCCCATACTCCGGGATATACCTGATCAATAATCCTGGTATCAATTTCCCTTTTTATAGGAGTATTGGCCAGAGATAGGCTCATAACCTGTATGTATTGATGATTATTTACCTCCAGAGTAACTTCCCCTTTTTTAAATTTGATTGTTGCCTCCAATTGTTCTAATAAGTCTCTACCAAGAAGGGCCTTTGGGGAATTTGGCATAAATAGGAATTTATGGATCCCCATCTGTTTTCCCAACTTATATTTTAAAGGTTTACAAAAATAAGCCTTTTCAGTTTGGCCAGTTGCACCTTTTACTGAAACATAATCATTTCCCAAAGGCATTAAAGCCTGGTTCAAAACCGAATAGGTGGCTCCTGTGTCTATTAAAAATTCCACCTCCTCCTGTTCTTCTCCTAATTTTAATTTTATTAATGGGTCGGCTAGTCAATTTTCTTCTTCCATGTGAGCTATTGTTTTCCCTTGATTATTGCGCCATTTAGTGTTTTCTTGATGTCTGCGTTCAGGGCATTCGTTTTTCCAGTGTCCTGTCCTTTTGCATATTGCACACTGATTCCTACCCAGGGGTGTCAGCCCACACCTTGATTTAACTTTAGATTTTTGATTCTCATTTTCTCTTACTACTGCTAATATTTTCTTTTGGTCCTGCTTGTAACCTTCTTCTCGATTACTAAATATTCTCCATGCTTCCTCTACTAATTTTTCCAAGTCTCTATTTTCAGGAGGTCTCAATTTTTGCAACTTGCGCCTAATATCCCCCTGTGATTGTCCTAAAAAGAGGGATATTAGTTGCTGTGCGCCTACCTCCGAATTTGGGTCCAGAGACGTGTGCCGGCGCATTGCATCTCTTATTCTGTCTAAGAATTCTGAAGGTGTTTCAGAAGGACCCTGTCTGACCTCATATAACGCTGCCCAATTTATTGTTCTAGGAATTGCTTTCTCCATTCCTCTGAATATCCATTCCTGGTATGCTTGTAATCTTCCCATTTCAGCGGCTCGGTTTGGGTCCCATTCCGGGTCCAACAAAGGAAACCATTCTCTATAATTATCTCCCTTTATATTATAATGTTCCTTTGCGAGATCCCCCGCTGTTTTTATGACCAATTGCTTTTCAGTTTCAGTCAAACAATCTAATAATAATTGTATATCACTCCAGTCAGGATTGTGCTGTTTTATTAGAAATTTAAAATTCTGTGCCGTCTTTATCGGATCATTACGGTATTCTCGGGCAGCCTCTTTCCATTCTCTCAGATCAGCGCCCGTGAACGGAACTTTTATTTTCATTGTTCCTCCGTCCGGATTTACGGCTTCTCGGAGGGGTGCCTGTAAAATAGACTTCTGTCTGGTGCGTGAAGACACCGGACTATTTGGAGCCGTAATGGCAGTTTTTGTGTTTCCTTGTGTGGCACCGGGTGTTTGGTTTTCTTTATAAATAACTTGTGGAATTTCTTCCTCTTGTTCGCCTGGGGGTGGACTGGGAGCCCCGGCCGAACCTTGTCTCTCCACTCTATAAGGTGGATTAAATAAATCATTTAATTCGGGCTCTTGTTCTCCGTTTAATTTGATACACCTTTGTCCAATACTACATGCTGACCAACATCTTTTTAACTTTCCTTTACGCTCCGTCCTGTCCTCTCTTTCTAGTGCTAGTACCATAGGATCCCGAGGGGGTACTAAGCCGCAGTCCTTTTGCCACTCAGGTTTGTCCCGGAGGACGAAGAACATGTCTGCATATGATACTTCATCCCATTTTCCCTCTGTCCTCAGAAACAACATTAATTGCAGGAGAGTGTTATAATCTAACGTTCCTCCCTCCTGAGGCCATTTCGCATCGCTCTCCAATTTATACAAAGGCCACCACTGATTACAATATTTAACCAATTTCCTTCTATTTTCGGTACCACCCTGTCCTACGATATCACTCCAACGTTTTAATATACAACCCAAGGGCGATTTTTCACAGGGCTTACTCCTTCCATTTCCCATTTTGCAATTTTAATTACTTTGTTTTTCTCCGGCCGCCTTAGCCACCCAAGGTTGGAAACGCGGATAGAGCTTTTTACTCGTTTTGCACTCAAACGCCTGTCTCAAGCACTCTTGCACTCACACTTAGTCAAAATAATTAAGCTATACACGAAAAATCAAAATGCGCATCTCAATCACACCATTCACACTCTCCGGGCAGCCCGCAGTCACACAAGCAGTATGTTATACGGTACCGTGCACTTATGTACAAACTCTTAGGAACACTAACAGTTCACAAAGTATGCATTTCAATGAACAATTGCCAAAAAACAAACAACAAACAAAAACCAATTTTTCCTGGTCTTAAGCAGAGTGTTAAGTTTTCCGCTATTTGCCACAAATTACCAGAATGTTAATATTTTTCAACATACATTTCATAACTCCGAGTTTTGAACATATAACAAGACAACACAGAACAAACAAGACACAGAGCGCTATTTCAGTTGTTACATTCCAGGAACTCCCCAATTCTTAAGACAACCTAAAGGAAGTTTTTAGCTTCCTCTTTTTCCTACGCAAAAGTTTCCCTTTTACTTTTGCTGTGAGGTCCCTCTTGTTCCTGTGAGATTCCGCCTTATTCCGTCCCGCCCCCCGCTTTCCGTCACGAGGCCTCCGGGCTTTTAGGAATGGCAGTAACCTCGGGTTTGCTCGATCTGCCCTCAAGATCGCTAGCGGCCACCCCTTGGTCAGCAAACCCCCTCCCAAGGTACCTTTCCTCCTGGGGACTACGCTGCGCGCCGGACGTCTCCGTGCGTCTCACCAGCCGCCCCGTTACTAAACATACCGTTTTATCCGTGGATCCAGGGGTTTCTCTTCTGCTCCCGGGTGAACAGCTGAGAAGAGGAGGCTCCTCCGAGGAAATCTCCCGGGGCGCGCCTAGGAGCGTCCGCTCCGCAGCTGGTCCCTCAGCCGAGCAGAAATCCTCCTGGCTGGCTCGCCAAACTGACGTGCGGAATTAGACTCTATAACTCGAAAGTTATAAAGTAGGTATGTTTATTGCGCGCAGATGCACGGGGGATCGCTCCTCCACAAGCGTGCATGCCCGAAATGATGAACCATCTCACATTTATACAATAAAACAAATGAATATTCAATTAACACCTATACATATTTGTTACCTAAACCCCGCTTTGTATGTTAATTAGCTTATCAGTCCTTTGCCTGGAATGTGGTGGTCTTGCAGGTTTGTAGGTGATTCATGTTCTTGTGACCATCCGATCTTCTTCAGGTGATTCATGTCCTTGTGACCACCCGATCTTCTTCAGGTGATTGTGACCACCCAATCTTTTCCAGCAAGGAGACTTAGCACTCCCTCCCTCTAGATAGCATTTGAATGTCTCTCATCTTTTCTTATTCTCTTTTAAATAGCCCCTTTGTTAGAGGAAGAGGGGCAGGCGTCTCCCAGTCTCCCCTTTGTTAGAGGAAGAGGGGCAGGCGTCTCCTCAAAACTGTGGTTGTCACCGCACCCATGACTAGTCACCATACCCACATTCCTTAAGCAGACACATACAATCACAATCCATGTCCATTATCCCCATTTCACATTATTTCTCCATATCATCATGATGACTCCGGTCCCCTAAGATATAGAGCCCCTGACTCTCCTATTTGCCACAAACTGAGTTTTTAGGAGCGCTTACCCTAAAGGGTCGTCTGGATTTACCCCAGAGTACAGCTGAAGGGCTTTCCTCAGTCGTTCCAGCCACTCAGTAGGGCTTTCATCTTTCTTTTGCATTTCATTAAATGCTTTATTGATATTCTGGCCACGGGGTACTGCTTCCCTAATCCCCTGAATTACTATAGTTCTCAGGTCCTGCATATGAGTTCTATGCACTGGATCCTGATTATCCCAATTAGGTCTTTGGAGTGGCCATTTAATATCTGCTTGGGGTTCCTAGGCATGCTGAGCATCCCACAGTCTCATTCCTGCTCGTCATCATATCTCTTTCCTCGGTAGTAAATAATTGACCAAGGATAGATTACATCTCATCCCAAGTATAAAGGTTTGGTCCAAAAAAAAATGATTTAATCTTTCTGCCACTCCGAGTGGGTCCTCAATTAAGTTTCCCATCTTGGTTCTTTTAAAATCTCGTAGGTCAGCCGAGTTTAGGGGTACGGAAATATATCCGATCACAGGTTGAGGTCCCCCCATGGGTATTTCCCTTAGGGGGTACATCTGAGCTGCCCCTTTCTGACTTCTAGTTATGCGTCTAGGAAGAGGGGGAGACCCTTGTTCCGACTCTGGTGGGGGAGTGGGCGCTCTGGGGACCTCTGCGGGAGCAGGAGGAGGAATGTAAGGAGGGGGGGTTAGAAGGGTTTCGTCCAACTCTTCCTGCTTTTTCTTTTGTTTAGTTTTCATTTCATTCAGTGGGTAAAGTCTAGCTCCCATTCTTTCTAGCCACACTTCTGCATATCGACTCTCCTCCAGGTTAAGGGTTTTTTTATTATTAACCCAGAGGTTTAATTGCTGTCTTACCCAATCTTCTTCTGACCCATAGACTGGCCAAAAGACATTTTTAGAAATTTTCTTCCCTCCCCATATCTTAGTACAATATTCTATCATCTTCTGCTTATCTTTCCCTAGAGTTCCAGGGAAATATCTCCAATTGTCTAAGATATATGCCAGAGGGGTATTCTTAGGTACAGTGGGTACCCTTCCCATGGGAGTCGAAGGCTTGCTGCCCTTCGCCCCCATCTTCTGGAATATCCACAAACATACACTCACTCGTTATATTCCAGGAAACCCAATCCCGCCCGAACGGCAAACCCGCGAACAAATTCGCAATATACTTACGCGTCCTGCGTCTTCGTCCGGACTCCCGTGCACAGAATTTTTATGGGATTTTACCGGTTTCTCCTTTGCTCATTATTCTAGAATTTAGGTTCGTCGGTAAGGTTGGAGTAAGCTGTTGGTCGCGGGGGCCGCGAAATGTCGCAGGGTGCCTCCCCGGAGGACCAAAGCCCACCGTTCCTTATCCGAGTCACGGCACCAGAATTGTTATAAATTAAGACCACAATAGATCATAATCCAATTAAAATTTTTATTAATTATAGCAAGTAGAATATGAGCAAAACCAGCGCTGGACGACAGGGGAGTCTGCGCTCCGCCAACTGCCGTCCTGAGCAGTTCAAACAGTCCCTTTTTATACCTTTTTTTTTACTTTCGTGTTCATGAAGTAGTGGAGGTGTTGACCCTTCATTCATATGCACAAGCGGCATCCTGGACACCTGGCGGTTATCTTATCTTTCACAAGCGGCATCCTGGACACCTGGCGGTTATCTTATCTTTTGTTGCCTAATCTTTACATTGGGCTTAACATAAATCTTAATAAACAATACCCTAGTCCATAGTTTCTTACACAGGTGACTCAGCAATGTGAAATATCTTTACGCAATAATCCCAATACAGCAAATAAAATAAAACTAGGGAACATTAGTAGAGGAAATGTTCCAGGGCAACACTGGCAGATCGATTTCTCGGAACTTCCTTGAAAAGGGGGTATCGATATTGGTACTAACAGATACTTTTTCAGGTTGGCCAGAAGCCTTCCCGTGCAGAACTGCTAAAGCCCGGGAAGTGACCAAAATACTACTCCAAGAGATAATACCTAGGTTTGGAGTCCCAGCGGTAATGTCCTTGGATAGAGGACCACATTTTGTGTCCAGAATAGTACAACAGATCAGCCACCATCTAGGAATAGATTGGCAATTACATACCCCATACCGACCACAATCGAGTGGCCAGGTGGAAAAGATGAATCATCTAATCAAACAACAGATTGTCAAGTTAGGTCAAGAAACAAATCTAACTTGGCCCCAGTCTTTGCCATTAGCTCTTACACGAATTCGAACTAGACCAAGAACAAAAGAGGGGCTTAGCCCATTTGAAATTTTATATGGACGACCCTATGGGGTACAAAAGGGGACGTCTTCACAGATTGGTGAAGAAATAATGACTTCCTATATGGTGGCACTAAACAAACAATTAATAAGAATTGAGAAGCATGTGATGGGAACACGCAGTAGGGGTCTGGATGGACCTGTTCACGATATACAACCAGGGGACTATGTATACGTTAAGTGTTTTACAGATAAAACCCTGGAACCACAGTGGACCGGACCTTTTCAAGTCCTGCTCACCACCTACACTGCAATCAAGGTTGAGGGACAGAATTCTTGGATTCACCATACCCGGATTAAGAAAGCCCCTGCAACTTCGTGGAAAGTAACCCCAGATAAAAAAGAACTGAAACTCAAATTTACTCGGACAAATGGGAACAATGTGGGTGGCAAGTAAGTGAACCTGAGCGGTTGTGGATCCACCATATGGGAAGGGCACCACAACAAACAATATAGAACAAAAGAGTCGGGGACTGAGCCAGTGGCCAGTCTTGCCCAACTTGTTATCAGTAAGCCCCAACTCAAACAAAGATATTTTTGATCAAAACAGATTTTATATGTATATATGAAGAACGTTTAGATTCTTAAAATGATCAATAGTGGGTTTAAACCATTTGTGTTTTTTTGTACCCTCTCTCTTGCCTACAACCAAGTGCCTGATAACTGGCCTTGGAATCATGCCCAGAAAAAACACACTGGAATAATGGGAAAGGTGGACTCAAAGACGAAACTAGCTATGGTGGTTTTTTCTGAAAATGAGGTGTACCAAAGGAATCAATGGGATCGGGAGGATGTACACAAAGTCGACCGATTATGGGGAAAATTAGGAGATAGGATAAAAGTAGGGTGTCAAACATATAATGAAAAGGATAACAGCAAGATTTCGGGAGACACCCTGATTAATGTCAGAAAGGTAGATAAGGAATTTACCCTTCTAAATACAACCATGTGCTTTAATTCACGGGAATGTTGGCACAATTTTACCTTAACCGAGCCCATCTTTATGATATGCCTAGGAAAGGAATCCTCAAGAACAGCTCTGACTTATAAGATCAAAATAGCAATCATGCTAACCACTGTTCCTACCACCACCACAGTTACAACAACCCCATTAACGCTTGATCTTAAATTAACTAAACCAGATCCAAAAATTTATACAATTGGACCATATGTAATCAGAAATACAGGTCAGCAACAAATGTTGTTTAACCCAGAATGGTCTCTTAAAAGAATAGAGTTAAAAATACAAGTCAATGTTTCTGATGTTAAGCCATCCTGTTCCCCCTTCTTACGAACCTCTTATGAGGGATGGACAACTTGGTTAAGAAAAAGGGGAAATATTTACCGAAACAGAATAGTGAGAGATGTAACTGGAATGTTGGGAACAGGACTTGGAGTATTAAATTCCATAGACTCAGAGGTGATAATGAATAAACTAGCCGCCACCACGGCCGATCTATCAAAACTACAACAACCACTAAAATCTTCATTATTGGCATTAGGGGCACATCAATGGTTGATATCGAAGGTACTCCCCAGGTGGGAACAAATAAACATGGAAGATCATCAACTCATCACTAAGGCATTAGGTGGTTTACAGGATGACGTCGCCCTGGCTCTAAGTTGCATCCAAGCCCAAATGTGGATGCAATCAATAGCTGCATCCATAATAAGAGAAGGAGAGGAAGGCATATTTCCTACGGAAATTCGAAAGATGGTTTGGGACAATGCTACGGAGGTAGAAAGAAAACTCCAGTCATGGTGGAATATGGTGAACTTTACCTACGACCCCAACACATACACCATCACAACTTTTGTGTTAACCATACATAATGCAGTAATAATTACCATACACCCCATTGTAGCCCTTGGAATTAACCATAATGGGGTGCTCCTATACCCTTTTGAACATAGAACATGGGCCAGAAAGATAGGCGACAAGTGGCAAACAGTAGATTTAGAATCTTGTATTATGCGAGAACAGCAGGGCTTCCTCTGTGAAAGCAATACTATAATGGCTCAGGATACTTGTTTAGATACAGATCAGAAAATATGTCATTTTGAGGCCCGACCAAATGCAAACTTGAAAACAGTAATTATATATGCAGGGAAGGGATGTGCGTGTTTGAGAACTAAGTGTAACACAATAACCATAGATGGGGAGGTAAAAGAGACTGCACAGTATTCAAATTATTGTATTTGTAATTTTACTACTATCACAGGATGCAATTTTAGTTACTCAGCCCCAGTAGTGTCTCATCAATTCTTAAAATCCAATTTTACCCTATCACAGATAATAATTCCTACCCCCATAGGACTAAATATAAGCAGTATAAAAGAACTATTAAAACATGCAGATTTACAACGTATACTGGAAGAAACCAAAGAAAAGGGACATGAAACTCTTCTTATGATCCATCATGATGTAGAGGGGATCAAGAAAGTTTTAAAAAAGGTAGAACAGGATGGAAACCATAATTGGTGGGATACTCTCTTTGGCTGGTCACCTTCTGCAACAGGAATTCTTAACACTCTGGTACACCCCATTGTGATCTTATTGATCAGTTTAGGAATTTCCTTAATACTAACCATTATGTTATATTTGTGGGTTTGGAGAATGTTTAAAAGGGTAACACTTATGTATGATGCTTTATATCATTCGGGAAGGCTGCTTAAGTAAAAGAATTTACTTAATTTAATAGAAAAGGGGGGATTGATATGGAGAAATTATGTGAAATGGGGATAATGGACATGGATTGTGATTGTATGTGTCTGCTTAAGGAATGTGGGTATGGTGACTAGTCATGGGTGCGGTGTCTGGTCACATAGGCACACAGCTCTGAGGAGACAACTACAGTTTTGAGGGGACGCCTGCCCCTCCTCCTCTAACAAAGGGGAGACGGGGAGATGGGGAGACGTCTGCCCCTCTTCCTCTAACAAAAGGGGAGACGCCTGCCCTTCTTTCTCTAACAAAGGGGCTATTTAAAAGAGAATGAGAAAAAGATGAGAGACATTCAAATGCTATCTAGAGGGAGGGAGTTGTTGCAGAATGGCTGTGTGATCATGGCCATGACTCCCTTAAAGATCTTTGTGAAACAAAGTTAGGGTAAGTTAGCTGAAGCAGGCCTTGCAGCTATGCTGAGGCATGCTGATAAGGAAGCTGAGAAAAACACTGACCTTGTGCCTAATGTTGTAAATAACTTTGAGGAATTCGCGTAGACAAGAGAGAAAAAAAAATATGTAGCTAGCTATCCGCAGAAACCGCAAGTAGGACGTATGAAAATGTAACCCTTTAGAGCTTAGCCAATCAGCAGATGACTAGTAGGCATAATTAACTGGAACTGTATATAAGACATAATCGCGCCGTTATAAATCAAAGCTTGCTTTATCACTCACATTGAGTCGGCTGCTTGCTTTCCCTCGCTCGTCGCAGGGAGTGCTAAGTCTCCTTGCTGGAGAAGACTGGATGGTCACAAGGACATGAATCACCTACAAACCTGCAAGACCACCACATTCCAGGCAAAGGACTGATAAGCTAATTAACATACGAAGCGAGAGTAAGTGGGTTTAGGTAACTAATATGTATAGGCATTAATTGAATATTCATTTGTTTTATTGTATAAATGTGAGATGCTTCGTCACTTCGGGCATGCACGCTTGCGGAGGAGCGATCCCCCGTGCATCTGCGCGCAATAAACATACCTACTTTATAACTTTCAAGTTATAGAGTTTAATTCTGTACGTCACACCCAGCGCTGCCAAATAAAGATAGCCTCCGCTTGCCTGCATATTGCTGACTGATTCTTGAAATCACTTTGCTGACAGAAATGATAGTGCCTCTAGGTTATCTCTTAAAATATTTTTTAAAAAGCAGAATGATTTTTGAATAGTTGTGCCTGTTTACATAATACATCAAAATTACATTAGGTAACTTCATGTGAGAGCGAAGAAAACTTTTTAGTTGTACTAATTATATATACCTCTCCTGCAAGCTATTGACAGAAAATATATATGCTTAACTTTCTTAAGAGTTGAGTGCAGAAATCAAGTTGAAGTTGAGAATAAAAGTTTTATTTTCTTTTGGAAAATCCTAGGTTTACCAGTGGCTAGCAGTATGAATACTGTTAGGTTTTATGATAAAAGCTTGTCTGCACACCCACATAAGAGCCCAGAAAGACAAGGTGGGGGGGAAGCCCAAATAATAATAATACTCTGCTCCGGCTCCTCCCAGGTCCATCACAGGAGCTAATAGCCTTATCAAAGGTCAATTTTCACAAGCCCAGAGGAACACAGAGGTCCCAAAGGCAGGCAAGAACCCAAATTAAGGACTTGGAGGAACAGATAGCCTGCCTGGGCCTCTCCCAGGAAACCCTTAGTCCCATTGTCCAGATGTGACACCCATCAAGATGAGTCAACACTAGATCACTTTTTTGACTGAGAGGGGTTACTACCTAGAGGTATGGGACACATTGTGGGATGCAGGGGAAGAGTATTTTGGGACTGCACAGGATTTATTATGGTATGTTTAGGGGAGGAGCCAAAGATGAGAAAGGGGAAGGATTTAGGTGATTTGGGGAGGAACAAATGTGGGGAAAATAGAGGGGCAAGGGGATAAAAAGGCTGATTGCATGTAAATAGGTGCTGATTGGTGCATTTGTTTGGTCATTCCCTGCACCTGATCAGTGCAGTCTGTCCTATCTTCTTACTAAATTCCTTTCTTCTTTCCTGTGTGATGGATTCTCTCTCTCTCCCTCTTCCCACCCACCCCCCGGGGGCTGAGTGCCAGCAACTGGAGTCAAACCATGAGTAGGAGGGCCTTTGTAGCTGTGGTGCCAGTGATTGGAGAGACCTGAGTGACTTGACTTCACAGCCAGCAACTGGAGTGAGACCTTGGGTCATAGCAGCCTGTGTGTCTGTAGTGAGTGAGGGTCTGGGTGCCAGCAACTGGGCAGGGACTGCAGGTTGGAGGGCCTGGGTGCCAGTGACTGGAAAGACCAGGGTGAGTGAAACCAAGTGTCAGCCACTGGGGTGGGACCAGGGGTCAGAGGCCCATATGTCTGTGATGATAACAACTGGAGTGAGTGTGGGTGTGCAAGTGAATGCCTGAGCGCTAGCAAAGATCAAGCTGGACTAGCTGGCAAGTAGGTGAAGTGGACTGGGAGCCAGGTGTGTGTGTCTAAGGGTCAGACCACTGGGGATTGGCTACTGGAGGACCAGGGGAGTCCCAGCTAGCTCTGGATATGCATGTGAGACAATCAGCAACTGGAGTGGGGCTATGGCCTAGGGGGTTCATATGTCCAGGTGCCAGCAACTGGGGAGACTGGGGTCCAGGGGCAGCTACTGGGCAGTTTGAGTGTCTGAGCCCAGCTGCTGGAAGGATCCACATTATACATATGTATAGATAGTCTCACTAGTGGGCCTCCATCCTGCTCAGCCAGAGAGGGGAGCAGGATGAGGCTGTTGGTGCTGTCTGTGTTCATGTGTGTGCTCTGAATGTCTCTGATTTGTATGGCCTGCCATGTATAAATGTGTATATGTGTGCTCTGTGTGCATATTCCTACTAGGAATACATTTTCAGACTCACTCACTACTGGTTAGACCTGGGGATGTGGAGCTGCAGCAGCCTTGTCTCTCTTGGGCTGTTGGATCCAGTGTGGAAATCAAGTTGGAGTTGAGGATCAAAGGGTGGGGTTTTTTTTCTTTTGAAAAAATCCCAGCTTTACCAGTGCTTCTTACATACAGTGTGAACACTGTCTACCTTTTATATTAAGCATTTATATAACTTTATATCTATCCTTATATACATTTCATGTTAAAGCTGTTTAAGCATTTCATTAAAATAATGCTCCTTTCATCTGCCATTACTGTCATGTTTAAAGCAGAATATGGTATGTATTTAAACAATTATTTTTATCAATTTTTTCAGGAAATAATGCTATGTGTGGTTGTAACTGGAGGAATTTGGATATAGATTTGAAGAATAGAATTAGAATTTTGAATATTGGAACAGTATGCCCTGGTTTCCACCTTGTTTTAAGATGAGCTGGCCTTCCTAACAGTTTTGTTATGGATTTCTACAGAATCCTTGTATAAAGTTATTTATGATAGAGTCCCTTAAACAATCACACTGGCTTTATTATAGTTACTTTTTAGTTTTGTAGTAAAGGACAAGCTGATGACTATGTCATCAATAAATTGTGTGGTAATGGTTAAGATACAACACTTGTAAAGAATTGCAGAGAGCCAGAATACTTTCACAGTGTGTTTATGTTATCTAATGTGTTTGTTGATCAGTAATAAAAGTGTGAAGTCAAAGGTAAGAATTCTTAAACTGCATTTCCTTTGAAAACAGTGTAAACCAGAGTTCTCAGGTAGGAAAGCAAGCATAGATAGTATATCTCTATTCAACAGTTTCCCAGTGCAGACAAATCAAGTTAAACTAGTTTTACATTTTCATTGCATGGTGATAGAATGGGTTATATCTCTGTTGTTACTCTGATGTTAGTCAGATTTATCACATTACCTCTAACAGTACTCCTCGAGGATTCTAAAACATTTGCTCACTTCAGATGTGGAGAGAACAGAGCCACCTGCTGAATCAGTAACATTAGTTCTGTATCCTGTATGTTTTTCTTAGGAATTATTCTTGGAAAATATTTTAGATAACTTTAAGGGTGTTTTTTAACACTTTTTTGTTATGCATTTTTGAACTTAAATAAACCCGTCTTAATGGTGGAGTGATACAAAATATACCCTTAATTGTATTCAAAATATTTAAAAAATAAATCTAAAACATGCTTTGCTAAAATGAGAGGCATCAGCTAAATTAATAAGCATGTGTATTGGTCATACATGGCGAGGTTTTGATAGCAGTGGCAGGGGCTGCAGGGGTGGCCTCTGTGAGAAGAGTTCAGGGGCTGCTCTGTGCTGGACACAGCTGGTTCCAGCTGGCTCCACAACATCCTCACTGCAGACCAAAGCTGAGCCCATCAGCAAAGTTGGTGGCACCCCTGTGAAAATATATTTAAGAAAGGACACAAATGCCAGATGAGGAGTGAAGAAAAAAGTGAGAAACAACTGTACAAACACCAAGGTCAGAGAATAAGGATGAGCAGGAGATGCTCCATGGTGCTGGAGCAGATATTCCCCTGCAGCCTGTGGAAGAGACCATAGTGGAGCAGATATCCACACTGCAGCCTTTGGAGGACCCCATGTCAGAGCAGTTGGATATTTCCTGAAAGAAACTGTGGCCCATGGAGAACCCATGCTCTAGCAGATTTTTTCCTGAAGGAGTTCAGCCCATGTAACGATCCATGCTGGAGCAGAGGAAAAGTTTGATGAAGAAGGAGTGGCAGAGAGGAATTGTTATGTACTGACTGTAACCCCCCAGAGGCTCAGGGACAATGGAGGGGGGGGGAGGTAGGGAGGTAGAGGGAGTCAGGAATGAAGGAGCAAAGGTGAGCCTGGGAAAAAGGAGTGGGGGAAAAGGTGTTTTTTTATTTATATTTTTTATTTTGTTTCTCATTATCCTACTCTATTTTTAATTGTCAATAAATTTAATTAATTTTCTCCAAGTCAAATCTGTTTTGCCCATGATAGTAATTGGTAAGCAATCTGTCTTTATTTTAACCTATCCTATTTTCTCCCCCTGTCCTGCTGAGGAGGGGGAGTGAGAGTGAGCTGCTGGATTGGCATTTGGCCCTTAGCCAAGGTCAACCCACCAAAGTGTGATAAAGTAATATGGCCACTCAGACTGATGATGATAAAGCCTTCTATAACTACAAAATCTTTTATTCTTCCTTTTTTACTCCCTGAATAAATTATGTAATGCTTTTTAGTCACAGTGATCACAAAAAGAGTACAGACTGTTTTTACTGTTTCCCTTTAGATAAGGTGGGAAAAAACCATCACACTAGGGGAGCCCCCAGGATTCTTGCACTCCTGGTGGTGGTAAGTGTCAATTTTCTATTCCTCTGATTTTTAGAATATGTTCATTGTGAATTCCAACGTCTGGAGGCAAGAAATTCAGGTGAATGAATATTGTAAAAAGGGAATATTTTCTTGTAAAGTGTTGAAAGAACGGAAAATTAGATATAGGAAAGTATATAGATATTAAATATAGGAAAAGAAATGTTGAATAATGGATTGATAAGGCAGCATCTTTGAAAGAAGATGGCCTGCATTTCTTTGTTTACCATCTTTTATTAAATTGTGTATTTAAGAGATCATTCCCTATATCCTGAATAACTACATTTGAAATAAATATGTACAGAGACTCTGCAAATAGATGTGAGCTTCCTCAGTCTTTAGTGCACATTTTAGTCATGGGAATAGCATATGAAAGCCATTAGCTGAACCCAAGCTACCAGCATTTTTGAGAGGCAGTTTATGTTAGCATGAGCTTACAGTTGTAGTAGCTGCTTTTGCAATTTCTTTCAGCTCAGAATATGGGTAGGACACAGAGATGACTTGTAATTTTTTATGCATGATGCTCCTTACTTATATATATATTGGTGTTTAGAGAAAATAAACACATTTTACATATATGTATACACATTTGTATATATAAAATTCCCAAGGCAAAAAGAAACATTTAGCAGTGATTTGAATATATATGATATGGCTACATTTGCAAGAATTCAAAATTATGGAGAATATGGACAACCATCTATACAAGAAATTTTTACAAGAATTAAGCTATAAGTTGTAAAGTAGTCTGACTTGAATATAAAAACCCATGTGATTTGTACAGCTGTGTGGAAGATGACATGTTCTTTATTGACTTCTCTGTTTTTAAGTAAGTGATGGAAGCCTGACAAGGAGAATTTGTTCCTTATATCTCTGATGTCTGCATGATCCTTAATTTTGACCATCTGCAGCAGAGTGGTCAAATTTTCCACAATTCTGAATTATGGTGCTGGGCTAAGCTAGAGGGTTAAATCTAAAACAATAAAGAAACAAAATGAAACTTACAAATTTTATTCTTTTAATTGTTCTAGCATATAGATAATTTCATTCTAGAAACTTTGAGGCTAACATTCCTGCCATAATGAAATATCTTCTGTATTGTTTCTTAACAGTTCAGAGATACTTATAGTGTGTTAGAATCAATTCATGAATAACTCCATTTGAGGCAGGGAAAGACTTATTGGAGTATCATAATTTCGTTTTACTCTTTCATTCTTTATCAACCAAGGGTTATAGGATAGGATACCCTTCTATTTCCTACTCTTATCCATACATTTGTTTCTCTAGGAAATTTTGTTTAAAGGACAGTATTGGAACTTGGAAGAACTCCAAATTTTCTCTTAATTTTTTTCCATTTTCACAACATCACGGTATTACTGTATGAATCTGTGCCTTCCAGTGCTTTGTGGTAGTAAATTGCAGAAGTTGAAGAGGTATGAGGTTAAATGCAGAGTTTTATTAATTTTCTTTATATTCTGAAAGCTTGTGTATTAGACTAGCTTCTTGGTTTATACTACAGTGGTTTTAAAGAAATACAAGCACTGCTTGCTTCAGAGAATCAGATAACAGGACTTGATTCCTCACAGATGTTTCACAAAGCTGAATTCTTTCATATAGATAAGTGTTTTCAGCTCTTGGCTACAAAGTGATATGTCTATTTCACACGTGTGGTGTATGCACACCATGAAATCTATGAGAATTACAATGATTTTCTCACCATATCTGTTACTTCTTAACTTGCAGTGTATTTTGGGATCTCTACTGTGCAGCTCCAGAAAGACGAGAAACATGTGAAAATTCAAGTGAAGCAAAAGCCTTTCATGAATATGTAAGTTGTATATGTCTTTACAATGTTTTTATTAATCACAGGTATGAATGTGACAGAGAAATATTTCTGCAGGACAATGACTCAAAAATGCAGAAGCCCATCATATATAAGTAGCTCTCATTTGCTTTCCAGGGATGCCTTAGAATTAAGACTGTCTAATCCTGTGATTACCCAGTGTCACATGGGAAAATCCTGGAATCTATCTCACAGGTGAAAGTACTGTCCCATATATTAATACAGAATGAAGGGTGTCCCTCTCTCTCTCCCACATGGACACATCAGCCTGGTCTCAGTCACAAAGGCCCAGGCCAAATAGAAGCACAGATATGTGCTGTCCAAATAACCATATCCTGTCAACACTAAATAAAAGACAGTTCAGTAGATGGAATTAATCCCATGGCTTCTGGAAGGACCATACTGACTTAACATGTGACTATTCTTTAGATATTTTGGTATACTGAAATAAGTATTTTTTGTTGCAATGGTAAACACTTATGCATCATAGAAAAAAAAATATAAATCACTTAATCTACTAGAGCAAAAGAAAAAGAGGACAAAATATTATGCCAATTTTGATGTCACTGAGTTCCAGTTCGAAACACAGCAAGAAATTTGGTGGTGTTTTGCCTGAAAGGGCCAAAATGTTATAGAAACTAGCAACAAAAAAACTTACAGTTTTCCATTCCTTTTTTTATATTCTCATAATGTAAATAGAAAACTCCAGCACTCTGGAACTGCATTCCAAAGTTGCAATGGAATTTGGTTTATATTTACTATGACAGCTCTTCAACTGTTGATTTCTTTTTTACCAACAAAATCCTCAGGAGGCTGACTGAGCTGGGTTTATCATTCCTTTAGGCCATTCATATAATATAAAAAAAGAATAAAATGCTCCCCTGATTATATAATTCTGAAAACTCTTTCCTTGAGTGTTTTCTAGGTCTGTCTTAAAAATATTTTTTAATTATTACAGAAAAATATTACTGCGCATGAAATTAAAAGTAGGCTGTCATACCACAATACCTTATGAATAGAAAATCATAAAATATTAGACAAATCAACTAAGTTATCATTTTCCACTGTCTTAAATTTCAAGATACTGACACAAATTGTCATAATCTGATGATGGCTCAGCATCCTATAATATGTGAACTAATGGTGATCTTGCCTTCTTTGTAGGTATCAAAGACTATGTTACAAATGCACCATTAACACAATCAGAACTGTTAAGCATATTTTACTTATAGACTAATGAGACATTAATACCCTGTCCTTGGTGGTTAGATTTTGAGGCTGACTGGTAGAGGAGCTTGGATAGTTCTGCACAGTAGTGTCTATGATGCATTGATTACTCATAATCAATGAAAAAAATGTATGAGAGAGAAGTTAGGAAGAAAATCATGAGGAAGTTTCCCATCCACTGAGGTGTTAAGGTCAACCAAATTGGTGAAGCATATTCCTCAAATTAAAACCAAAGTAAGTATTGCAAGTACAAATTTATGATTAAGGATCAAGGGAGGGCCAACAAGGCGGATATCCTGGTGGAAGTCTGTAATAGACCACCCAACCAGGATGAAGAGGCAGATGAAACATTCTACAAGCAGCTGGGAGAAGTCTCATGATATCTAGCCCTTGTTCTCATGGGGGACTTCAACTTACCAGATGTCTGCTGGAAATACAAGACAGCAGACAGGAAACCATCTAGGAGGTTCCTGGAGTGTGTGGAAGATAACTTCCTGACACAGCTGGTCAGTGAGCCAACCAGGGGAGATGCCCCACTGGACCTGTTGTTTACAAACAGGGAAGGACTGGTGGGTGATGTGGTGGTCAGAGGACATCTTGGGCATAGCGATCATGAGATGATAGAGTTTTTGATTCTTGGAGAAGTAAGAAGGGGAGACAGTATAATCTTGGACTTCCAGAGAGCCAACTTTGGCCTATTTAGGAGCCTGGTTGACAGGGTCCCTTGGGAGGCAGTCCTGAAGGGCCAAGGGGTCCAGGAAGGCTGGACATTCTTCAAGAAGGAAGTCTTAAAGGTACAGGAGCAGGCCATCCCCATGTGCTGTAAAAAGACGAGTTGGCAGGGAAGAAGACCAGCCTGGCTGAAAAGAGAGCTTTGCCTGGAACTCAGCAGAAAAGGGAGAATTTACCAACTTTGGAAGAAGGGGCAGGCAACTCAGGAGTACTATAAGGATGTCATGAGGTTATGCAGGGTGAAGATTAGAGAGGCGAAAGGCCAGCTATAACTCAGGCTGGCCACTACTGCTGTGAAAGATAACAAAAAATGTTTCTACAAATGCCTAAGAAATAAAAGAAGGGCCAAGGATAATCTGCATCCTTTATTGGATGCAGGGGGGAACATTGCCACAAATGATGAAGAAAAGGCTGAGGTATTCAATGCCTTCTTTGCCTCAGTCTTTAATAGCAAGACCAGTTACCCTCAGGGTATTCAGCACCCTGAGCTGGAAGACAGGAATAAGGAGCAGAATGAAGTTCCCACAGTCCGGGAAGAAATGGCTAGTGACCTGCTGCTCCACTTAGACACGCACAAGTCTATGGGGCTGGATGGGATCCACCCAAGGGTACTGAGGGAACCAGTCGAAGAGATCACCAAGCCACTCTCCATCATTTATGATGATGATTTATGATCTGGATGAGGGGATTGAGTGCACCCTCAGTAAGTTTGCAGAGAAAACAAAGTTGGCGGGCGATTGTTGATCTGCTTGAGGGTAGTAAGGCTCTGCAGAGGGATCTGGATAGGCTGGAACAATGGGCTGAGGCCAATTGTATGAAGCTCAACAAGAAGTGCTGGGTCCTGCACTTGGGTCACAACAACCCCATGCAATGCCACAGGCTTGGGGAAGAGTGGCTGGAAAGCTGCCTGGGGGAAAAGGACCTGGGGGTGCTGATTGACACCTGGCTGAACATGAGCCAGCAGTGTGCCCAGGTGGCCAAGGCAGCCAACAGCACCCTGGCCTGTATCAGAAATAGTGTGACCAGCAGGACTAGGGAAGTGATTGTCCCCCTGTACTTGGCACAGGTGAGGCCACACCTTGAATATTTTGTTCTTTTTTGGGGCCCTCATTACAAGGAAGACATTGAGGTACTGGAGCGTGCCCAAATAAGGGCAACGAAGCTTGTGTAGGGTCTAGAGAACGAGTCTTATGAGGAGTGACTAAGTGAAGTGAGGTGGTTTAGTCTGTAGAAAAGGAGACTCAGGGGGGCCCTTATTGCTCTCTACAACTACCTCATATGAGGCTGTAGGCAGGTGGGGGGTAGGTCTCTTCTCCACGATAACCAGCGACAGGACAAGAGGAAATGGCCTCAAGTTGTGCCAGGGGAGGTTTTGATTGAATATTAGGAAAAATTTCTTCATCGAAAGTGTGGTCAAGCATTGGAACAAGCTGCCCAGGGAGGTGGTTGAATCACTATCCCTGGAGGTATTTAAAAGATGTGTAGATGCAGTGCTTAGGGATATGGTTTAGTGGTGGACTTGGCAGTCCTGGGTTAATGGTTGGACTTGATGATCCTAAAGATCTTTTCCAACCTAAATGATTCTATGATTCTATGAAATTTCTGCCATCTTTTTTACCTTTTCTTTTTTAAATATACAGTGGTTGAAAAAAAATATAAATATTGCAATAGCTTCATTGTTATGAATTCTTGCTATTAGAACAATGTTTAATTCCCCACTGAAGGAGGAATAATTTTACAGGAATAGATTATGACAGTAAAGAATGACTATAGTGAAGTAAATTTGTGAGATCAGAATCCCCAGTATGACAGTTGACTTCAGTGGGCCATTGTGCGCTCACAATATACTGTGCATATCAAAAGTCAGTGTAGTGGGTTGGCCATGAATATCAGCCAAGCACCTGCACAACTTCTCATTCACCCCTGCCCCCCTTTGATTCAGGTGGTAGGGGGTGATTGAGATAGAAAGAACAGATGCAAGAAAATTCATGGGTTGAAATAAAAACTGGGAAATCACTCAGCAGTTACTGTTGGGGGCAAACCAGACTCAACTTGGGGAAGTTAACCTAATATATTTCCAATGTATATAACCTAAACATTTTAATTACTGATCTGTGTATTGGGAAACAAAGACAAACATTTAGACACTTAGGGAAAGCATCTTTTCTCCCCCTTTTCCCAGGCTAAACTTCACTCCAGACACTTTTCTTCCCCCCACGTTATCACCGTGGGTTACACTCAGTCCTTTCAGAGAGACAATGAGCAGTGCAGGAGATTGGGGTCAGTGTTAGGAAGTTTCTCTCTGCTGCTCATTTTTTCTCACTCTGTTCTTCCTGCTGTTCCTTCCTTCTTACTTGTTCATTTCCTGTGCTCCAGTGTGGGTCCTCCACAGGCTGCAGTCCCATCAGGGTGGTGGTGGGGGTGGTGGGGGGTGTGTGTGTGCCTATTCTGCCATGGAGCATTTCTTACTTCTCTGACCTTGTTGTTCCCTCCATTGTTCCCTCCTCCTCAGCATTTTCTGCCCTTTCTTAAATACGTTATCACAGAGGGACCACAAACTTCCAGACTTCGCTGATGGGCTCAGCTTTAGCCTGTAGTGGGGCCATTGCAGAGCCAGCTGGAACTGACTGTGGTCTAGCACAGGGCAGCCCCTGACCTCTTCCTACAGTAGCTACCCCTACTGGCCGCTCTCCAAAAAACCTTGCCATTTACACCCAAAAACGTATTAAACCTATAAAAGTTGTGAAATGATTTTGAAATTAAATAACAAAGTTCTTGGAGATTGAAAAAGGAGTGGAATCTACAGTTCTTTGAACTCATGAGAATTTCAATGATCAGTAAGTTAACTATTGAATCTAAAATTTGAGGTATACTAAGAATTTGAGTAGCTGAATCAAAATTCAAATAAAAAATGTCTTAGCATCAACTTCATAGCATTTATGACTTCTACAAGTCTTGGTTTATTACATGGTCTTATTGTTCAGTTCTGTGTGTTATTTATTATAATTTTAAAAGTTAAAATAATTGAATGTTGTGTATGATACAATTCTGTGCTTGTGTAAATGCTTAAGTTACTGTATAAAGTCTTGTGTGATAAAATAAATGAGATCATGGTATGCTTCTGTATGTACATCAATCTGCATAAGAGAGGATGAATGTTTATTTTAGAAACAAATGGGTTTATTTTATAAATACATTCACCAGGTATTTCTGTAACCCACTCTTAATCTTTTAAGGTGACAGGAAAAGCTAGCTGTTGCGTTATTTTTGTCACAGTTGAGATGAACTTGTCTGATATCTAGCAAAACTGATGCTGCTCCTTTGTGTCATGTGTTTTTTGTTTAGTAAAATAATCTGCATTGTGACAAATTGATATGTAAGGGTTAAAAGAACAAGAGATCAGTCAACTTCGGTGAGTTGGCAGGGATTTACTAGCGTCTGTAGGATGTAGGGAATATACTCAGTTGCTACGTCTTTGTGGTCTGGGAGTTTAGGTAAGGGGAAGTAGAACCATAAGGGTATGTCATAAATAATCTTGGACAATGATAAACGAGTACTACAAAGGAAGATATACATTTTCTTTAACTAAAGAACAGGATGGTGTGTGTCAGAACAATAACATAAGTTTTAAGTCAGCAGAAATGAACTGCTATGCGTGGAGGTGGAAAAATATGTAAAACATTTTGGCAAATAGTTTAAATATATATTAGTTTTCCAGGAAATATTATGCATATGTATTAGGTTGTAGCATAAAAATAGTGAGAACCAGAGCTGAGGTGTGCATACTAGGAGGAGCGATCCCCTATGCACCCGGCGCCGCAAAAAAAGAATACCTGCTTAACAACGACTCTGTTGAGTTTTATCTCAGAATCCTGGCCCAGCCACACCTAGCCTCCCGCTTCAGCGAGGAGTGCTAGAAAGCAAGGGGGCTCAGAAACTCCGAATTTTGATATCAAAATGCATACTTTTGAAATCGTTTATATATTTAATATTTTATGAGTGTCTTGTATATTCATATTAAAGCACACAACATGGTTATAAAATACAGTAAAGCATATTTCTTAGTAGTTGAAGATAAACATTTATTAAATGCTCTGTGAAATACTGACCCATGTAGAGTTTAGCCACTGACTCAAGAGGAATCAAATTTCCATCATCAATGAAGTCTGTCATAAAGCCAGTGACTGAATTCTAGCTTCTGAGTCAGGTCAAGGGGTTTGATAATATCAAAACCCTGTTGTTAGATTACAGGTCAAGTAGTAGAGTTGCACTGTCATATCTAAAAACTGTAATTGTCAAGTACAAAAATTACAGAAGGCTCATTTATTAATTCATATTAGCAATTTAAATTTTTTAATTTGGTATGTGTTGTTCTTGTTCTAAGAAAATTATTCTTGCTGTAGGCGTGTGTGGCCTAATACACCAGACAAGTCATGTTTAATGCTAAGTAGGTTGCATTACCAGGCCTAATATTTTTTCTGTCTTTGCTTCTGTAAAAAAAGAGAAAGATTTAAAATTTTTTGATGGAGAAGTACTTGGGCATGATTTAATGATTTCTGAAGTACTGCTGTCTTGGTAAACTTAGTTGATAGTCATTCTGAAACACACAGGTCGACTCATAAAATTATTAGATACAGAACATTTTGATTACTTTAAGTCTCACGGTTTCTAATTGCAGTAGCAAAAAATGTCATTTTTTAGACAATTTTTCAGGTGATGAGGATTATTTCATTATTTGATTTTTCATAAAATTTCAGCATGTGCTTTGCTTGTTCTTGAATATGACTAAATATATCACAGAATCATTGACTCGTAGAATATCTCAAGTTGGAAGGGACCCATAAGGACCATCAAGTCTAACTCCCTGCTCCTTGCAGGACTACCTAAAACTAAACCATATGACTAGGAGCATTGTCCACATGCTCCTTGAACTCTGACAGGCTTGGTGCCATGACCACTTCCCTGGGGAGCCTGTTCCAGTGACCAGCCACCCTCTCAGTGAAGAACCTTTTCCTAATGTCTAATCTGAACTTCCCCTGACACAACTTCATTCCATTTCCTCATGTCCTATGGCTGCTCACCAGAGAGAGATCAGCACCTCCCCCTCCGCTGCCCCCTTGAGGAAGTTGTAGACTGCAATGAGGTTACCTCTCAGTCTTCTCCAAGCTGAACAAGCCAAGTGACCTCAGCCACTCCTCAGAAGTCTTGCCCTCAAGACCTTTCACCATCTTGGTCGTCCTCCTCTGGACACACTCTAATAGTTTGATGTCCTTCTTATACTGAGGTGCCCAAAACTGCATGCAGTACTCGAGGTGGGGCCGCAAAAGTATAGAGTTGGACAATCACCTCCATCACCTGGCTAGCTATGCTGTGCTTGATGCACCCCAGGACACGGCTGGCCCTTTTGGCTGCCAGGGCACACTGTTGACTCATATTAAATTTGCCATCAACCCAAACCCCCAGAGCTTTTTCCACGGGGCTGCTCTCCAGCCTCTCGTCCCCTAATTTGTATGTATAACCAGGATTTTCCAGTCCCGGGCGGAGAATCTGGCACTTGCTCTTGTTAAATTTCATATGGTTGGTGATTGCCCAGCTCTCTAGTCTATCCAAATCTCTCTGTAAGGCTTCTCTACCCTCGAGAGAGTCCACAGCTCCTCCTAGTTTAGTATTGTCAGCAAACTTCTATGCAGCTGGACTTCATACATCTGCAATATACTGGGGAGAAAAAGACTAAAAGAGGATCCTTAGATTCTATATATAGTGCTATCCTGAAAAACAGTGCATATTAAGTTTTGTCTAACATCAACTCTAATCAAGCAAACTGAGTCTTGTCTGTATGTGCATATCGGTCTGTTCTTGACTGTTTAAAAGAACAGTAAAACCAAACCTCCTTTAGATTAGTTATATTTTCTGTTCTGTGTTGTGGTGGATTGACTCCAGCTAGCAGCTAAGTACCACTCAACTGCTTGCTCACTCCCCCTGCCCAGTGGGACAAGAGAGAGAAAAGGAAGAGCAAAAGTGAGAAAACTTGTGGGTTGATGTAAAGATAGTTTAATAAGTGAAGGAAAAAAGAAGAAAAAAACCCCAACAAAACAAGTGATGCAAAGGCAATCACTCACTATCTCCCACAAGTAGACCGATGCCCAGCCAATCTCTGAGCAACGGCTACCCTCCTCCCTTCTATTTTTATTGCTGAGCACGATGTTATATGGCATGGAATATCCCTTTGGTCAATTTGGGTCAGCTTTCCAGGCTGTCTCCCCTCCCAAGTTCTTGGCCACCCTCAATCTACTCGCTGTGTGGGATAGAGTAGAAAAAAGATAAAACCTTGATGCTGCTGTGTGAGTACTGTTTAGCAATAGCCAAAACATCTGTGTGTTACCATCACTGCTTTACCAAGAAATCTAAAACACAGCACCATACAGGCTGCTATGGGGAAAGTTAACTCCATTCCAGACACACCCAATACATATATGTATATATTTTTGTATATATTGCATATATATTTTTATCAAGCTAGTGAGAGAAGAATCTTTCATGGCTGATAGCAGGAACATGAAATGACTCTCTCAAGGAGGATGCTGTAACTGTTTGCAATACTAACAATGTTCATCTTCGTAAAGATTAAATAAATGGAAAAGTAGAGGCCTATTTGGACTTTTAAAAGATTATGTACATTCATACTAAGTGTAAATTTTTACAACATCTCCATATTATGTAAAATGGATTCTATTTTTATTTTCTACTGAGATTTGCAATTAGAGTGAACAAGTTTCTGAATGCAGGTATATTTACATAATATATTTCAGGCCTGAAAAGACAAACGTATGTCATGAAAGTGTGTATGCTGGCCCAGAGAAATAGGTTCTGTCCTTGAAGTTTAATATAAATATTTTAGAACTAGAATTAGAAAGACTTTGTTTATGTTTCATTTAAGGGGAAAAAACCAAACCAACCACCACCACTGGTGCTAGCTTATTAATATTGCAGACACTTCAGTAAGAATGGCTTATTTGAAGCAGAAAAGCCTCCATGTTTCTTTTCCAGTTATCTATTACTTTTGCTGGAGGAAAGCTTCTATGTGCTTTGCAGTCTTGTGAAATGAGTAATCATTTATATGGATGGTCTGAGTCAAAATTTAGTCTTTGCTGTAGAATGTTTTTTTTTTTTCTTCACAGTGTCCTAAGAAGATCTCTTAATCTTTCTAGTTAAGGTCTTGCTTCTCTGAGTTTTGAACTGAGTTCTTCTGTTGAGAGAAGCATGTTCCAATGGGCATATCATTCCTGCCTCTTTTCCATTTCTTTATAAGCTAAAAACTTACCGGGGTTAAAAGGAAAATAAAATGTAAATCTTGTGATTCCTCAGAGAAGGCTGTTAGGTTTTAGAGCCATCCCTACCAATGAGCTTTTGATTGCCAGGAGTGGCCATTTTCCTATTCCACAGACTTGACCATTTGTTTGCATCCGGGTTTGGAAGGCCAGTACCTAAAATGTTCTTTCTTGTAAATTTATTTCTTTACATAATAGTTAAGATCTTTTTACAGTCCAGAAGTTCTTATGCCTCCCACCCTTATTATAGTGGAAATTGTTCCACATGTTGATATAAAGAGGGATCTATTAATTCTCACAAGTAGCTATAGCAAAATCTTGATTATTTTCCAGGTTAGGTTTTATTGGTATATATTCCACAGCTCTTTGAAAGATAACTTTTGATATAAGTAATGGTCTCTTGTTTATTTTTATGGCTCCTAAAAGACTGGGGTAGTAATTTACAGGATAAGAAAAAGACACATTGACTGCCCCAAAAACTGTACAGTCTCATAAACAAGTATCACACTTCCACCTGCTAGTATGTTTTAACAGTAAACTATATGGCAGGGTGCTTAGCTTTACCTGAAGGTTGTAGGTTATATCAAAGACTATGCTATAATCAGTTCTCTAGAGACTTTTCCTTTTGAAAATCTTAGTGATATAAACCAAATTTCTCTAGAGGCTATTGGGCATAGTGTTTGGGCATTTGAGATGGCTGTTTGATCTCTTTATGTTACTACTTCATAACAAGTTGGGTCTCTGGATTTATTCTGATATTTTAAGGGGGGAAAAAAACCACCCACTTTTTCCCGCTCTTCTCTGTGTCCAGCTTCCTTCAGTAGAACTAAGAGGCAGTTCCTTGCCCTAGATACCCAAAAGACCATAATTTGTCATCAGTAGTACAGAGAATGTGAAGGCTTATGAATATTTGTACATCTTTTTTTGAAGACTGAAGATTACCATGAAAGGTCTATGAGAAAATATTCTCAGAATGCATCAGTGAATGTTAGAAGTGACCATAAATTTGAAGACTTTTGTTACACAGCTCAATGAAACTATTCTGCAATGAGGCCTGCTTTATTCTAATTTCATAAAACTACTTTTTTTTTAATACTGAAATTCACACAAAACTGTCTTTTAGGTGAAGTTTTCTCTTGACCTAAACACATGGAATTTTATTCTATTTCAGGATAATTTTTGAAAATTAGTTTTCTCGTTGTGTTCTTCAGGTGGTCCAAGTCCATGGTTAACAGCAGTCATGTTTTCCAGGCAGTCAGGCACAGAACCTCGTTCTCTGTCACTCATGCATATCAGGGAAGGAGGAATTCATAGCCAACTTAAGCTGTTCATTTTCTTGAATTCCCCAGCTCTTGCTATTGCAATCTTCTGCAGAGAGCCTAGATAGACTGCATGTACTTCTGGCTCCTCCCAGCTTTCTTGCTGAAAATTGATTTCTAGATCTGGTTTCTGGTTGTCTAGTTCATGGAACAGGGCATAGAAAATGCATTTTTACTCCTTTTGATTATAAAACAACAGAATTAAGAGCAAGTGGCAAGTACAGGCAGAGACAGAGAGGCGGAGAGAGACAGAGAGTCAGAGAGAATGTACAAAATGCTGAATTCAGTTTTATTCATGAGGAGAATGTCAGATTCTGTCACCATGGAATTGTGAAATATATAGATCCATGACTGAGATGAAAAGAACAATTTGCAGCTCTCTGAGCTATTAGTTAGCCTTCCTGCAAACTCACAAGAACCTCTCTCCATGGCTTTATTCACTGCTTATGTTTTCAAGTTTCTCCACATTTCCATGGTCTGTAATTAATATCTTTATCAATGATCTGGACCAGGTGATCGAGTGCACCCTCAGTAAATTTGCAAACAACACCAAATTGGGCAGGAGTGTTGATCTGCTTGAGAGTAGGAAGGCTCTGAAGAGGGATCTGGACAGGCTGGATGGATAGGCTGAGGCCAAGTGTATGAGGTTCAACAAGAAGTGCTGGGTCCTGCACTTGGGTCACAACAACCCTGAGTGGCTGGAAAGCTGCCTGGTGGAAAAATGACCTGTTGCTGTTGGTTGACAGCTGGCTGAACATGAGCCAGCGGTGTGCCCAGGTGGCCAAGAAGGCAAATAGTATCCTGGCCTGTATTCAAAACAGTGTGGCCAGCAGGACTAGGGAAGTGATTGTCCCCCTGTACTCAGCACTGGTGAGCCCACACCTTGAATACTGTGTTCAGCTTTGGGCCCCACACTACAAGAAAGACACTGAGGTGCTGGAGAGTGTCCAAAGGAGGGCAACAAAGCTGGTGAAGGGTCTAGAGCACAAGTCTTATGAGGAGCAGCTGAGGCAAGTGGGGTGGTTTAGTCTGTAGAAAAGGAGACTCAGGGGGGCCCTTATTGTTCCCTACAACTGCCTGAAAGGAGGTTGTAGACAGGTGGGTGTCAGTCTCTTCTCCCAAGTAACAAGCGATAGGATGAAGGGAAAGAGCCTCAAGTTGTGCCAGGGGAGGTTTAGATTGGATATTAGGAAAAATTTCTTCATTGAAAGGGTGGTCAAGCATTGGAACAGGCTGCCCAGGGAGGTGGTTGAGTCACCTCCCCTGGAGGTGTTTAAACAACGCATAGATGCAGTGCTTAGGGACATAGTTTATTGATGAACTTGGCAGTCCTGGGTTAACAGTTGCACTCAATGATCTCAAAGGTCTTTTTCAACCTAAATGATTCTGTGATTCTAATTGAAATCCACAGGTAGGGGGAGATTAAATGTTACCATAGCTATTTCCAGCAACACATTAACTTGTGCTCCTGTATCCAACTAAAATTTAAATAAGTATCTGGTGTTCACTGATCATTTGAAAAAATCAGAGTTATATGGTGTGGTGGTGTCTGTGGTTTCTCCCAGAAACATTTAATTGACTGTGGTTCTACATATTCTCATCTGCTAAGGATGTCTTGGTTTGTGCTAAAATGTCACAAAGTGCATTGCTCCACATGTTATTTTCATTTGATTCTGACCAAGTTTCAAATTAGTTTTTGTCTCAGGTCTCAGCTTGTAGAAATTACTACAGATCCAAAGTACTGCAATATTAAAACATTCTTTCTGTATACCTTATTCTGAATGGGATAATTTTCATTGATTCCCAAATTCTAAATGCTTCGTAAAAAGGTTGAGTTTCTTGATGACCTTTAAGGTTTCACAATGTTTTGCACATATATTCCTCAAAAAGTATACCAGTAGAATTTCACAGACTTCTTAGTCCATCATTAAAAGAGAAGGCTTATATACCTGGAAATTTGTCTGCTTTTCCCAGCTATATTTGCTAGTGTAACAAAATAGAGTATATTTTCCTACAAACCTTGTTCCCTTAGGCCATTACAGGCACATCGTTATTCCTACAATATAACTATGTGAAATTTTTAAGCATCAAGTTCATCAACAGTTGCAATTGTCAGAAATAGGGCTACCTTTAATTTCATTTGCAAATGACAGATGCAATGAAAAGTGAAACGTGTCAGAATTAACTCTAGTATTTTTCAAAGTGTTTATTAAGTAGCTTTCAACTGTCTTGTTCTTTCAGTTTATTCAGTTGTCAGTACCTCTGCTGAACAGATTATGTATTTATGCAGCTTCCTCTCTCACCTTCTTGCCTTCCCCAATCGTCCTGGTTTCTGCTGGGATAGAATTCATTTTCTTCTTAGAAATTAGTACAGTGCTGTGTTTTGGCTATAGCATCAGAACAATGTTAATAGCACACTGATGTTGTTAGTTGTTGCTGGGTGATGTTTATACTAAATCAAGGACTTTTCAATTCCGTGGGCCCTGCCAGCGAAAGGTCTGGAGGGGCACAGGAAATTGGGAGGGGACACAGCCAGGACAGCTGACCCAAGCTAGCCACAGAGGTATTCCATACCATATGACGTCATGCAGAGTCTATTAACTGGGGTAAGAAGAAGGAAGGGGGGGGGACATTTGGCATCATGGCATCTGTCTTCCCGAGTAACCGTTACACATGATGGAGCCCTGCTTTCCTGGGGATGGCCGAACACCTGCCTGCCCAGGGGAAGTAGTGAATGAATTCTTTGCTTTGCTTTGCTTTGCTTGCGTGTGTGGCTTTTGCTTTACCAATTAAACTGTTCTTATCTCAACCCCTGAGTTTTACATTCCTTGCCGATTCTCCTCCCCATTCCTCTGGGTGAGGGGGAGCAAGCAAGCAGCTGCATGGTGCTGGGCTGCCGGCCAGGCTTAAACCATGACACCAATCTAATGTCACCAGTCTAGAAAAATCTAAATCTTTGAGATATATCATTCCTGAAGTCACATTACAAATAGTTCTTTAGTCTCTGTACTGGCTGAAAGACTGTCCTTTTCCTTTTGTCTTGGGCCCAAAGGGCAGGAAACGGAGGTTTATTCTAGACTAGCCAAACTATTACTGTTGGAAATCTTTTGTCATCAAGGATTACTTTGCTGTACCAGAGGAAGCAAGTCAAGGTCTTTCGGCGCTCAGGTGACTTGCTGGGACCATGCATATGAGTTGTCTTTATCTCATAATTCTCAGGGCTGTGCAACACTAAGCTAGTCTGCTGATGATGTGGCCTTTGTCCTTTATGCTTTTCCTCTGTGAGGGATTGCTGTTTACACTGAAATAGGCCTATTTCTTCCTGTAAGGTCAGGAAAGAAGGCTGAGTTAATCCAACCACTCACTGACACTGAGGAGCAAATCTCTTTTTCCCACTACTCCCTCATTTTGTCTCCCATCCCCAGCTAAAGTGTTTAGAAAACTAACCCAACAAAAAAAGTAAAGAGTTTTCTGCTTGATTAGTGAGCAGAATCAGCCTGTTGAGGGTCAGACAAATGCCAGAGCAGTTACAAAATGCTTTTAATTCTTTCTTGTGGCTAGCATCTCAGACTTGTCATTTTATGAGAACAAATGTATTTTTAAGGTAACGTTTAAGTAGTTCTTTCGGCAAACATTTTTCCTTTATCCATGTTCCAGTTTAACCATATAAACTATTCAACTTATCATAACTATAAAATTTGTTAAATGTCAGATAAAAATGTTAAACAACAAAACATGTTTTAAAAAGAAAGTTGAGAAAATTCAACACCTTTATAAATATAGGAGGGTCCACCTCTTCCTGGTAATAAAGGTGATAACTTTGATCTTCCCTGCTTCTTTCAAATGGGATAGTAACAAATTTTTACATGCTATTTTCCCCTACTATGTAATTTACTATCATTAAAGAGTTTAATGAAATGCATCCTGCCCCAATAGTAAGAAGAGCTAACAGCATGGAACTATTCTTTCAGGAGAAAGTATTCTCTTTTTTCAGCAGTACCAGGAAAAGGCGGAGAAAAAGGAGGAAGCATGAATGTATACAGCCAGTTCCCCAAGAATGTATTCGATTAATCTCAAATCAGTGCCAACTGGAAGCTGCAATGTGAATCAGCTCCACTTACTACACAAGGCAAGTAGGATATACATTTATTTCATTCATATCAGGAAAACAGTATTTCTGAATATCTGGCTACTAGAAGGATCCACGTTTTTGCCAGTTTCCTTAGCTCTTCTCAGAAAGTATAGGTTTAATATCTTTATTAAACATGGTGATTCCACAACAATAAGGACTACCAGGAATCACTGCCACTGAAACCTCAACTCCCCTCTTCAAAGGTGTACAGTGAGACAGCAGGAGACTATCTAAGTTGTCACAATATGGAGTGAAGAAATGGAAGACAAGGACTCTGGATGGGAATACAGGCAGGGACATAGGAGTCACTGCCTATCTCCTTTTTAAGGGTCATAGTTAATGTTGGGCAAATAATTGGGGTTTTCTCTTCTTTTAGAGTATATCATGGCTAATCCTGCTGTAGGCAACTAGCAAGTAGCATACTTCTCGTACAACAGCATGAGAAGTCACAGACAATTAGTCAAATAAAGACTGCATTGTTCTTTCCCACTCACTGCCTGCTCCAGCTGACATGTCAAAAATATGTTCTTCTTTGGTAGTTGCTTAGATGCTTTAAAGAGTTCTTTTTAAGTATCAAAAACTGGCAAATTACTGAAGCAGCTTGAGGTCAGTGTACCTACAGACTTACATGGCAGCCAACTGGTAACAGGTGGAAATCCACAGTCATCTACTATTTGGAGAGCTTCTGAGTTGATCATGTTTAGCTTTTCAGCATACCCATGCAGTAACTAATAAATAGGAAAGAGCTGAAGAACTTGGGTTCAGATAGCAGCATTCAGCTGTAGAGATTTCTAAAACAGATTCTCCTCTACTAAGCACAATGTTTTGGAAAGAACACTTCTAAGTTTACTGACTGGTTTAGATGAAATTGCATCTCAGCAATATATTAGAAAACTACTTCCTGAATTGCATCACAAAGTTTCCTTTTAGAACCAGATAGACAGATTGACTCTTATTAACGGTCCTGGCTGGCAGTTTATCTCAATGGCAAGCTGAAATAATGGTCATTATCACAAAAGAATAAAACAGTAAACTGCCAGGAGCCACAAAAGAATCATGAAATGGAGTCAGTCTCAAAAGGGAGAGGGAGAAAAAAGGAGGAAGAGACAAGCAAGAATGTGTTCATATCATCAATCTTATGGGAATCATATGGGATGATTTCCCTGTGTATCTATCGAAAAAGTAATGGTGGAAAGCAATTTGTGTGAATGATTATGAAATGATAGCATTCCCTTCTAGAGAGAGGAAGTCCTGAAAGCATCAGAATAAGGCTAACAGACAACTTTCAGCCTGTTTGAATTTGTCAAACAAATTCAGGGCATTGGTGGAAAGAATTTCTTGAATAAATAAATAACCGGAAGAAAAGAGTGAAAAGACATCTTAAGTGATTCAGACTATATTTGAAAGAAGCAAACACCAAACAACTCAATGACAAATATCACATGGAAGAAAAATAGGAAATAATATGAGGTTATTTTGGCTGTATCACAAATTCCTCAATGATAGAAGAAAAAGGTGCAACAATAAAAAAAGAAAACAAAGACATAAGAGTATTTAGGAACACCAGAAGCATTTAGTGACAAAATCAGAAAGACAGAAGTCCAAAATGAGTTTAAATTAGCAAGGACGTTAATAAGGCAGCAAGAACACATTTTATACCACCAAAGAGTTAGAGTTCTACTATTAAATGGAAAAGGAGCATAAAGGAAAGAATGTCAAGTATGAAGTCTTAATGCCTACTTTGTTCCCACCATCACAAAACAAGAAAAGACATCATTATTATTATTTAAATACAACAACAGCAATACACATGTAGCCATCTGTTTGGATTAATACCTAGGTTACAGTAATCAATAGCTTCATTGTGCTAGCCTGGTTACTTTGTATAAATAATGCATGCCTTACTAACGAATATGCCCCTGAAGAAAAACTAGAAGTCTGATAAGAGGGGAACATCTTGTCCCAGAAGGTGTCAACAGCCGGTTAATCGAAAAAAAGACAAGAAGTCGGCAGAATGAGACTGAAACTAGGGGAAAGATAAAGGCAGCAAGGGGAGATCTGGACCACTGACTCAATTTAAGACTGGAAAGACACCACTCGTTACTGGTTTCTGCCTCGATATTGAGCCCTTGACTGTAATATTTGGATGTGGCCATCCAGCCAATTCCTTATCCATCTAACAGTCCATCCATCAAACCCATCTCTCCATTTCAGAGGGAGGAGAACTGTGACAAATTCATATCGAAGGCATTACAGAAGTCCAGACAGATGACAACCTTAGTTCTTCCCATGTCCACAGATGCAGTCACTCCATCTTAGAAAGCCACTAGGTTAGATAGTGCATATATTGGAGTATCATGTTAAACTTCATAAATCAATTTTACATTAATAAGATTTGCAGTAAGGCTTGTAAATGCAGATACTTGAATCCCTGTTGAGTATAACCTCACTGACTTTATCACAGATCTATACAGATATTGCAATCTGCCTGTAGAGATCTGGTATCAGGAATGGATCTTTTGCCCTAATCTAGTAAAAAATTTCATGATTGAGTAGCAATGTATGTGTGAATATTCTCATTAAACTCCCATATATGCTTGCAGTAGCAGGATCATATGAATTGATACAACAGCAATGGATCATTCTTGTTTACTGTCCATTCTTACTTATTTCTCAATATAGAAACCAACCCTTCAGTTATTTTTAATGTTTTTTCTTCTTGAATATTCATGTGCAAAGAGATATTTTTCTGTTTCACTCTGTTGTGAAGAAAACCACTAAATTTCTGTTTATAAGGACATAATTCTGTTGAGGAGCAATCCCTTGGAGAACTCTCATGTATCTTTGAAGAAGGCTTTTTACTCAGTCCCAACAGTTCATTTATCACATTTTATTTTCTCACTATTTTTATGGCTTTACATTATTCCATTCTGTGTACACCAACACGGTGTTTTCTGACTCCAGTTGCCAACTGTTTTATATTTCTTGCTTCAGTTGTTTTCCCCCCTTGTTATATGGAGGACATTTGATGGGTTAGTATAGCTCCTACCACTCCTAAGTCAGATAAAATTGCTATCTTGGCTTTCACTCATTTAGAATAGTTTAATTTCTGCTAGTTGAAGAGTTTAATTTAGCATTTCCGGTAACTACCCTCCTCCCTTGAAAAATAAACAAAAATAAAACTAAACAGCCTCCTACCAACAGTTCTTTTTCTTTTTGTGTGATGGCCATCTCTTGAGGCTTTGTGGAATTGTGTTTTCCTTGGTCCTGGAGAGAAAGGTTTGCTTTCAATATATTTTGAGATTTTTTTTTTCTTCAATATTAAAAAGGAAGTTACTGATCAGTCAGCATCTCAGGTTTCTGTGTTCCCTTTGGCAGTGGACTTTCTTGATGTTTGGCTGTGTTGTTCTCTTGGAACTTGGCTTCTTCTTCTTACTACTTAATAATAATAATTATTAGATAGTTAAAACTGTGCATTTTCTATACCACCATAAATATTTAGTCCAGGCTTTGAAAAAAAGCTTCTTCCAGTTTCCTCAAATTTGAAATTTAATCCTATGCCTTTTCAACAGAGACACATAGGAAAATTGCCATTTCCCTTTCCTCTAAATAGGAAAAAGGAAGCTCGTTTACATCCCTGCTTTATTTCCTGATAATTTGCAAAATAAAATTGATATTGTAAGTTCTTTTTTGCAGCTCTATAGTGGGGGTGGGTGGGTGTGTTTTAGGTTGAAGCCTCTGCTCCCTAAATAATTTTCCTTAAATGTATATGAGCAACTCAAATTTTCATTATTTTTTAAAAATATCTTTCTTAGCCTGATTGATTGCTTCAAAAATATAACCTGAATGAAAGATGGAAAATGATTGGACACACAAAAAAAAGAATCCCTAATAAAGATGTTATTGCTTATATTCTGTTTCTTGAAATCCAAAGTACCATAAGAAAATGGTATTAAAGGTGTATCCAAAAGGGTGATTTCAAAAGAGGGCTTTACACTGTTTATTAATGCTTTACTATGTTATTGGATGTCATCTCATATCATAGTGGTAATTATAGAACCTTTATAATTAATAAATATACATCTTTTTATTGCCACTGAAAGAAGTACACCAACAAATGTAACTTTTAGTTTTCTTACAATATGTATAATTTTATGAAGTGGAATCTATAGATTAAGATTCTTTAAAAAGTCTGGTTTTATTTGCTTACAATTTTGTTAAACTTCAGCAATTCCATCTGAATTGTCTATTCTAGGTGTCTGCTTCATAATAAATTCTTTTATCCTTAGTAACTTTTAGCAAAAGTAGTTCTTAGAGGGTTTATAGAGATATCTCTCAACCAAACAAACGAATTGATACAACTGTTCTTCCTTTTGGTGGAACCATTTTGTTTTGCTGAGGGAGAAAGAAAGGAATGAGGTAACTCACTCACCATGGCCAAAATAGTCTATGACAATATGATGTTTGTACATACTGAAAGGATTATCTGTCACTGGCATCATTGTTTTGTAAATGTTCTAAATATTATATTTGTAAATATTGTCTTTGTACCCAGTATGCTTCTCCCTTCCCATCTTCATGTGCTACAAAATTGAAGATGGAGGAATGTGCAGTGAAGCCTATCCTGTGAAGCATTGGTCCCACAGAAAAAAAGCTATGCATGATCATGTAATTGAAGACTGTGTCACCATGCTTAGAGGCATGGGGCTAGAATTAAATTTAGAAGTCAGGGCAGTCTTCTTGGAAGTGGGAGATCATAGAATCATAGAACAGTTTGGGTTGGAAGGGACCTTTAAAGGTCATCTAGTCCAACCCCCCTGCAATGAGCAGGGACATCTTCGACCAGATGGGGTTGCTCAGAGCCCCGTCCACCTTGACCTTGAATGTTTCCTGGGATGAGGCATCTACCACCTCTCTGGGCAACTTGCTCCAGTGTTTCACCACCCTCATAAAGAATTTCTTCCTTACATCTAGTCTGAATCTGCCCTCTTTTAGTTTAAAACCATTAACCCTTGTCCTGTCTCAACAGGCCCTACTAAAGTCTTTCCCCATCTTTCTTATAAGCCCCCTTTAATGCTGTGATGCTAATTGGTGGTTTGATTTTGTTCTTTTTAAAGGGTGTGGGAGGGAGTGGGGATGTTACATCACCAAGCAGTAGTTTGAGAAAACAGTGGTCACCATTACACTTTCCATAAAGTACAGTCCTGAGTATGAGTGTTTGTCTAAAGGAAGGTGAGGGGCTGTGATGGCAGTTAAACATCTGTGAAGTTAGATGGTATGAAAGTTGGGTTTTTCTGGAAGGTATTTTTTATTAAATAGCTATGTTCTATTGAAATCCTATGTTAAGTATGCAAATTCTTTTGGATGGAACCAACACATTCTACTACAAGATCCTCTTCCACTCTATAGCAGAGTATTTAAAGTGTCCTTCTATGACAGTTTGGGCTAGTCCACATTTTTGTAGATTAGACATCCCTAACAACTGGTATATTTACTGTTGACAGATCTGTGAATTAAAAACTTCAAAATACATGGAAGAGAAAAAATTGTCATCTTGATATGTTTATTTTGCTGTATCTTTTTAATTTGTCAGCTACCCAAAATGCAAAATAAATCGATCTCAAAGAAAAGTGTAGCTGAATGATACTATGCACATTGCAATGTATTGCAAGTATCTTAGCTATTCTGTTCTTGTGAACCAGCAGGATTTTTATATTAAGGAGATTCCTGTTCTCCAGTTCTTGAAGAGTAGAGCTTTTGTGTAGCTCAGTCCCTCACTGATCCAAAATAGGGCTGGCAGAAAGAGCAGAGGACTATTTGTTTAATAATGTTAGCTGGGAATGGCCTGGTTGTCAGAGTCCAGTGCTCTCTGACCAGGTTCTTTTAGACATTCCACACAAGGAAGATTTAATGTTTTAATACCAAATTTATCTATTTGAAGACATTTGACATTACACAGGATTTTGATTTAGCAGAGCGATATTGAAATCACAATAATTCAATAAGATTGGCTCCAAAGTTCATGCCAATATAGTTAGCGTGATTACTTTTTTTTTTTTCAAAACCTCTGAGTATACAGCAGCTTTTATTGAAGCCAGATGAATTCCAGAGGTGTTGCAAATGTCATAAATCAGGCTACCTATTTAGAAGGCTGAGTGCACATACAGTACTAGGATACTTATTCTTTTAAATCTTGGGGTTTATTGTTTCAAACTGTGGTTCAATTTATATGTTTCAATAGTAATATCTTTGGGTTTTTTAAAAACATTTCTTGATACATGGGTAATACTGCATGAATTGAAGGGATTTGATAAATTGGTCACATAAAAGTTTTGGTATATCCTGGTTCTGTAAAAAAATTCCTGGTTTAAAAAATTATAGTAAAACATAATAATGTGAATACCTGGTCTATTTTGTTTTCAGATTACTCACAGTTTTCAGAGTTTTAGGGTAAGATCAAAGGAAATATTTTAAGAAATAGATTTTAAAGCACTTATGTATTGGATTTTATATTTGTGACTAGAAACTGTGTCAGAAAACATTTTCGAACTTTATTAAATGGGGCCTGACAAATGTTGCATCAGTTGAGATAACTGCCTTGATAACAGTAAAACTCAAATTATTATTTTTGTGCTTATTGTAAGCAATTACACACCACCATTACCTAAACATGTATATTATGTATGTATTCTCCTGGAAGAAGAATTATGTCAGTAATATTGGGTTTTTTAATAGTAATTTCTATGTTATGTTTTTTTGCTGGATACACCTATTGAAGCAGCAAAACCATAAAAAGCCTCCATTTTTATAGTGTGGAGAACATGCCTTATTTGAACTTTTTAAAACATCATGTAGTCCCACAGTCCTGATATAATTCTCCTAACTTCTTGCTATTTTTATTTCTTATGACACTGAAGCTGTCAATCCTTAAACTTTCTTTTGGATGAGCTCTAACTCTTCCTTGGCCAAAAGACTGTTACCTAGTACTCTCTACTTTTTCATAGACATGAGGCCTTATAGTTCAGGTCCCTTTTGCTCTTATGCTGAAACTTTCTATTTTTCACTGTCAGAAGCAGTTTTCAATAGAAATTTCTTCTTGCATTTCAAAGTACTTTCTTAATATGGAGGAAAAGGAGGTTTTGAATCTGCCATTATGATAGCTCTGTGATTCACTGGAACTTAAATAGGCATTTGCCTGCTCTGTAAAAATGTTTCTATACTAGGTAATTGGTACTGTACAAATTGCAAGAGTAAATTGGAATAATTTAATTGTTGAATATCTAAACCTGATGCACTGGTGTTTAAATATTTTATGTTTTTATAATATTTTATAACAACTTAGCCAGAATCTCACTCTGAATAACTTTTGAGAATGAATGCTTAGCTGACGCTCTGTAGACCAGTAGTCTCCAAAGTGGGATGGGTGCACAGAGTGTGGGAAGAAAATATTTTTTGTACCATTAATAAATAAAATAATATTTTTAAAAATAGTGTTTATTTAATCTTTATCTCATTGTTTTTAAAATTCTATTTTTGTGTATGTTTTATAATGTACTTAATATATTAGTACAGTCATATGTATATAATTTTAAAATAATTATACATATATTGGAGGTGCATGCTCAAAAAATTTTACTAATAGTCATGCATGATCAAAAAAGTTTGGAGATCGCTTCTGTGGACCATCTAACTGTACTCCAAAAGTGGTCTGAGTCTCTTGAGAAAACAGCACAGAGCCCTCTATAACATAGCTAGTGAATGACTTGGTTTGACATCAGGAGATTTGATTGAAGAAAGAGAGGAGCTAAGGGGTTGTAATTATTTATCATGTATCAATTTTCTCTGTTTACCTTTTTCTACGTGTAGCTTTTGGAAGTATCTAATCTGCAAGGTCATTAAAGAAATAAAGAAGAAAAATTCTGAAATATTCTATTTAAGACATTTTATACTAATTTTTTTCTTTGGCTATTACCTATTAATGTAGAATTGGAGGTGTTTCATTATCTAATGTTTCCTTTCCTGGTGCAAATTAGTGAGCTCATGGCCTAGTTACTTAACCTAACCCATGAACCTTTCCTTACCAGGGGAATTCTTTGTCTGCTAGACTTGCATACTATATCAGAGTGTAGTTTTTAGTCTTCCATTGACAACTACTCCCACTTTGACATTCTGTTTGGAAAATCAGTCAAATATGTCTGTCTCTAGAGCAGGCAATTTTGTGTTGTTTTATGGATCAGGTAGCAGAAGGTGGTAAAAATCACAAATAGCTTTTACCTTTAGATTAATAAAATATACCATTTTAAATAGCCTGGGAATCTGTCAACTTCTGACCTCCAGATGTGTGGACAAAGAAAAGGTATTATTGAGAAGTGCCAGTCCAGTGCCAGTGCAGTTTTCTGTTAACTACTCACTTCAGCTTGATTTGCTTTTCATTGCATCATTGTGTCTTCAGGAAAAAAAATAATTATATGATTAATTGCATCAATGTAAGCATGCATACACATTTTCACATTAAAATATGTTGATATTTTTTTAAAAAGTTCATAATGTTCTGCAAAGATTAAGAATTAAACTAACAGTTCTGATTTAACTATCACAAGTTATTTATTCCAGAGTTTAGTGAAATACTGAAACATAATAATTTCATCTGTATGTTATTTGAATGAAAAAGATATTTTAAATAATGCTTGGAAATATAAAGAACATGTGATCACTCTGAGCATTCTTTCTGTGTGTATCTACTACATTAGCCAAGGCACAGAAATTTTTTAACTGCATTTCCATATTTAACAGTATCATATGTCTGCGTTTATTTACATTTAACCTATATCTTAATTTTGATACCTCTGAAACTATTTTAAAACAAGTCAATTAATACTTCACGGTAGTTTTTCCTGTGTGTGGACAGATGTATCATCATGCTGTTGAGTGACATAACCAACCTTTTTTTAGTAAGTCATCTAGTATCAGCTATATGATACCAGTTTGCTGGCACAATTAACATTCTGCAAACTGAATCTATGCTCTTGGGGCTGTGTCACAGTCCATTTGGATCTCTCAAATTTACAGGACAATATACTCTGTAAATTAAATTGTATTTCATGAGCCCATAAAGTAAAAAAAAATCAAACAAAGGATCAATCCTTTTTGTACAGACTAGTCTAACACATGAAATCTCAAATTCATTACTTCATTACTTCATTAATTCTCTAGCTTGCAAATTCTCTCACTTACAAATTTTCTAACTTCTAACTTGCATGACCGTGAGCAAAATATTTACCTAGCTGATGACAAGAGCACTCATTCTTCCTCCTCCATCATGGTGCGGGTGTTCCCTGTATCACACCAGGAAGCATGAAAGCCTCAGCAGTCTGGCTGCTGTTGGATCTGCTTCAAAAACTTTTTGGGTTTTTATACCTTCCAGCTTGGAAGTTTGGTCTATACCATTTCCATAAGTTAGTGGATTCTGAAGAAAATGCCAAACAATTACTATGCAAAAATGCAGGAGATGATGGCTGCAGGAGACAGCAAACTGCAGGTGATAACCATGGCAGAACGGCCCTTATCCCTTCCATTCCATTGTGTCCTGCATATGAGTTGCTCTTGCTTTGACCTAATGGCACTGCTCCCAGCATACATCAGACCTTACCATGAGCTGTGTGTTAGGCCAAAACCTGAGCAGGAATTGAATGAACCGTCACAAGCTGTGCACAACAGAAAAAACCCCTTGATCTCTTTGATTCTGTATTTAAAATTATATTTTCACTTTCTGTATGGGTATTTAGTACTCTATTAAAAAAAGATAAAAACAAGACTGAAATACTTCTCTCCAGCAGTTTTCAGTTTCCATCTCAAAACTGGCTATTAGCCTTGATGATGTATACAATTTTTTCTTGCTTGTCTCATCTCTTTTTCTCAACTGTCACCATTGTTCTGATAATTCCCCACTGCTAAGTGATTTTTTTTCTCAATTTTCTCCCTTAACATTCCCTTTTATTTCACACCTGATGTAGGCAAAGATGTAATCCTGCATATTTCTTCATGAAAGACCTTGTGAAGAGTTATGCCTTCCCTGTGAACCCCTTCTAGCATTACTGTTTCAGAAAACAGTTTCAATTCCTGACATACCAAGACCTCTGCTTTAATTTTTTTATTCTGACCTGACAGATATTCAGATTCATTGCCTGTAACTGCACTAGAATTAATATATTATTGCGTATGTTTGATGAACTATAGAACTGGTTCAAGATTCATTTTCAGTTACTTGGTTTCTGAATGTAACACTATTGTCAATATTCTTTGTTCTGGTTGCTCAGCAGTTTTCAGTTTAATATTGTTGAGGGACTGTTGTATTATGGCAAAATGTTTTTCTTCTCATTTCTATGTGGGGTAAAGTTTAAATAAACCCACATTCCTTACACCTTGTTTTTATCTGTGAACATTTTTGTGGCTTTGTAATTAAACAAGCCAAAAATTACTCGATTCACCATGAAATTGTATCTGCTTTTTTTTTCTATTTAAGTTCTTTCAGTGGGTTTTTTTCTTCTTTTATTTTTGAAGATATACAGTTAGCATATACTTTGTCTCTATGGTACTTTTTTTTTAAGATACAAAATGTAATATTAAATTGTGTCAAGTAGTTCAGATGCTGCATTACTTATGTACTGAGTTCTAGAACCAAGCTTTCATCTACTGTTTAGTATAAAACCCTCTTTTGTTTGCTAAACTGTACTCTATATGTACCTAAGTCTGAAACAGTTTCTCTAATGAAATCTATCATGTAAAAATGTTTAAATCAGTTGCTCTCCAGCAAAATTTGATTTTCTGTTACTCTGACAAAATTCTTAGGAATTTTAGGGGGATTAGGGAGTAAATAAGGACTGAAGTTGTCAGAACATAGTTTTAATTTGCATATCTGCTAATTTAATACTACTGCGATGGGGATTCAGGGATAGTTCTGCAAGTTTCTTTGAGGGTTGGGAGGATTCAGAAAAGAATGTGGTTTAGACTCCCAGTACAGTTTGTTACCGATTAGTTAATAAGTTAAAATCGATTGATTCTATTTGATTAATTAATTGATTTTATAAAATCATTTAATAGAATTGAAATGTAGAAGGTTAAGGAAAAAATTTATAGGAAACTTGCATCTACGCAATAAGAGACGTTATGGAATCTTTTGTACGTCTTGTACCAAGGCTAGAAGAAGGGCCTGGAACTATTGCAATAACTCTAGGGTTGGAAGGTTCCATTGTATTTAACCAGTCTTCTGTACGCAGAGGTGTATTGAAGTGTCAGAATATGAGATTAATGGGAACTGGAGAGAGTCGACTGGAACAGCTTGTAGGTGCCTGCCAAGAAACTGTGAACTTTAGTAAAAGGTAATTCCGGCAGGGGGAGATCGCGACCACCGACTCATATACCACCTACCCAAATCGTACCCTAGACCCATTTCTAGACCTTTCTAAGCTTTGCTGCGCATAATCGGATATAGGAGGAGAGTAGGTAAATGATTTACGGGAAATGTTATGATTATGTATGAATAATTAATGAATATGTATGAATAAGTTTTATATATGGAATCTGATTTTGGGACCTGGTGTGCGTTGATCGTGAGAGGACTCGCTCACGCACCCGGCCGTCAATAAAGAAGTGTCTGCTTATCTACATCACATTGGTGTCGATAAGTTCTTCAGTCCGAGATTTCGGTAACAGTTTTGGCGACCCAGATGGGACCTCGCTGAAGGAGACCGGAGGAGTCGGGGACCTGATCGGTTCCGGCCGGCACCGAGGATTTCTCGGGGACACCCATCGATCCCCGATCCGTAAGGCTCTTCGCTACGTTCCCTGGATATTTGGTAAGACACTTCTTTTTTTAATTGTAGTAAGTAAGTGCACTAGAGGAAGTGGGTAGGAGTCCCACTATAATAAGTGTATGGTAAGGAGTGGGATGGAGTCCCACCAGTGGGTTGGAGTCCCACTGAGTAAGTCTACCTGTCAGACGCGGTGAAAGAGCTGCGCAGGGTAGGACTAGGAGTCTGCCCGTAAGACATAAGCGAAAGCTATTGCAGGGTTGGACTAAAAGGATCCTTGTGGAAGTGGAAGCCTAAGCGTCTGCCCGTAAGACATAAGCGAAAGCTATTGCAGGGTTGGACAAAAGTGTAGACAAGAGAAACTATATGCTATAGTGTTCTCTAAGGTAGTGCCTCTAACAAGAAGTTAGAAGAAGTTTTTGGTGTTCTTTGTTGTATTGTGAGTTTGTGTATTAAGAAGAAAATTAAGAGGTATAATATTGTGTTATATGTTTGTTTTCTTTGTTGTTCTGTGAGTTTGTGTATTAAGAAGAGAAATTAAGAGGTATAATATTGTGTTATATGTTTGTTTAAAGTAACTGTGGGAAAGTGTGAGTGTGGCTGTAAGAGTGAGACTGTGGAGTGTGGATCCGCGGATCGGAGTGATAGAGTTGAATAATTGTGTATTGTACTGTGGGTAATTACACCATGGCAACTAAGTTAACTCGGTTGTTTAAAAGTAAAAGCTTGGGTAATCTTGTGTTAAATGATAAAATCCAAAAAAATTCTCCATTGGGATGTTTACTGGCGCATTGGGGGGATTTGTATGAGGATTTGCCAAAGAGCCAGATGATTGAATATTGTAATAATTGGTGGCCACTATATATATTAGAAGATCAGGAAAAGTGGCCCATGAACGGGACACTGAATTATAACACTATTTTGCAGTTAATGCTGTATTGTAAAAGAGAAGGGAAATGGAATAAAATGCCAGATGTGGATTTGGTTTTTTTTACTTGAGACAAAGAAAAGATTGGCAGGAGGAATGTAAGTTAACTATTGGAGATAATTTAGTAATGGCTGTAACCGCTGATAATAAGAAAGTGAAAAAGTGTTGTTCAACTTGTGAAATTGGGAAAGGTTGTTTGAAGAAAAGGATTGTTATTGAGAATGACGATGGACCAGAGTTAGATATATCCCCTCCTAGGAGAGAAATGAATCAGGGTCGAGAATTAAGGATACAAGAACCAGCGAGTGAACCGGATAGCAGTGGAACGGGAGATGTGGGAGAAAGATTATCGGAGATTGTAATTCATACTCCTGTTTCACGGAGAACGGCAACAGACCCATACAATAGCTCCCCTGCGACAGGGAGTTGGCAGTGACGGACCGGTCTATGTGAAAATACCTTTTACAGCTACGGATTTGATGACTTGGAAACAGGCAGCAGGAAACTATAGAGAAGATCCTGAAAAAGTGCGCAAGGTGGTAGATACTATAATTAGAACACAGAATCCGGACTGGAGTGATTTACAGGTGATTTTGGATAATTTGTTAGATGATACAGAGAAACAAATGGTATTAAAAGCTGGCAAAACACAAGCAGAGTTGGATGTAATGAGTGGCATAACAGGTGGAACAATAGAACAGAATTTTCCATCTGGGGATCCGCAGTGGGATCCAAATAATGTGGCACATAGAGAAAGACTGAAGCGGTATCAAAAATGGGTTTTATATGGAATTAGACATGCCATGCCTAAATCCTTGAATTGGTCTAAATTATACGAAGTAAGACAAGATAAAAATGAATCTCCCTCAGCATTTTTGGAAAGATTAAAGGAAGCTGCTAGAAAATACACTGATTTGAGAGTGGAAACAGAGGCAGCACAGATACAATTGGCTTTGATCTTTATGGGACAATCGGCACCAGATATAAGGAAAAAACTCCAGAAACTGGAGGGAGAGAATTCAAGGAGTTTAAATGCAATGTTGGAAGTGGCATGGAAGGTATATAATGACAGAGAAAAGGAAGAAAGAAGATCAAGGAGAATAGATTTATTGGCAGTAATGGCAGGAACAACAGATAGAGGAAGGGGCAGAGGAAGAGGACGAGGATTTAATGGCAGAGGAGGGTATATGAATTGTGGTGATCGGAAATTTAATACCCTCTTAGGAATAAATCAGTGTGCCTTGTGTAAAGAGGAAGGACATTGGAAAAAAGACTGCCCCAGAAACAGGAGTGCTTCTCACGACCTTGCCAAACTAATGGTTTTAGATGATTGAAGGGGACCGGAGGGGAACCCAGCTGAACCTCTGGTTAAAGTTAAGCTGGGAGATAAAGAAGTTAAATTTTTAGTAGATACGGGAGCGACATTTTCAGTATTAAATACTTGTAAAGGAAAGATTGGAACAAAAACAGCCAATATAAAAGGAGCAACAGGGAAAGAAGAAAACAGGCCATTCCTATAACCCATAGATTTGAAATTTGGAAATAAAATAATTACACATGAATTTTTGTATGTACCAGAATGTCCGGTACCCTTGTTAGGAAGAGATTTATTTTCTAAGTTAAATGCACAAATTGTTTTTGACGAAGGAGAACTCTTTTTGAAGATACCCGAGTCAAAAACGGGAGAAGTTTTGATGATACAAGAAAAGGTAAAGGAACAAGAAATTCCACCAGAGGTGGATTTGGCAGTGATCCCTACTGTATGGGAGACAGATATTCCTGGCAAATCGAAACTAGCAGAACCAGTTAAAATAGATTTGAAGGAAGGCGCAGGAGCCGTGAGAATTAAACAATATCCAATCAAACCGGAAGTGAGACAGGAATTGAAGAAATTGATTGATAAATTCTTGGAGTATAAAATTTTGGAAGAATGTGAATCTGAGTATAATACTCCTATTTTACCAGTCAGAAAACCTTCGGGTGAATATAGACTGGTACAAGACTTGAGAGCAGTAAATCAAATAGTTAAGGATATTTATCCTGTGGTAGCAAACCCTTATACACTGTTAACAGCACTGAGGGAGAATTATCAGTGGTTTACAGTGCTTGATTTAAAAGATGCTTTCTTTTGTATACCTTTGGAAAAAGGAAGCAGAAAACTGTTTGCTTTTGAATGGGAAAATCCTCAAACCAGGCAAAAGATGCAGCTGACATGGACTAGATTACCCCAAGGATTTAAAAACAGTCCAACTATTTTTGGAAATCAATTAGCAAAGGAACTTGAAATCTGGAAACAGGATAAATCAAGGCCTGGACATTTACTCCTACAATATGTGGATGACATACTGATAGCTACAGAAGAAAGACTTACCTGTATACAGGTGACTATTGACCTCTTGAATTTCCTGGGACTAAATGGATACAAAGTGTCCAGGAAGAAAGCCCAGATAGCCTGCCAGACTGTGATATATCTGGGCTTTGAGATTTCAAAAGGACAACGACAATTAGGAAAAAATCGCAAAGAAGCTATTTGTGGTATACCTGAGCCAAGAAATATTCATGAACTCAGAGCATTTTTGGGAATGACTGGGTGGTGTCGCCTTTGGATCATGAACTATGGGCTAATAGCTAAACCGCTGTACGAGGCCCAAAAGAACTCTCCCTTTGTATGGGGCCCACAACAACAAAAGGCTTTCATAGAGTTGAAACGTGCCTTAATGTCTGCACCTGCCTTGGGACTGCCAGATCTAACCAAAGATTTCCAGTTGTTTGTACATGAAAGACAACACCTTGCACTGGGCGTGTTAACCCAGAGGATAGGAAGCTGGAAACGACCAGTCGGATATTTCTCTAAACAACTGGACACAGTGAGTAAAGGGTGGCCAAACTGCCTTCGAGCAGTGGCCGCAACAGTGATGCTCATACAAGAAGCTCAGAAATTGACTTTGGGAAGAACAATAACAGTCTATGTTCCACACATGGTGATAACTGTCCTAGAACAGAAGGAGGGACATTGGCTGTCCCCCAGCCGAATGATGAAGTACCAGGTGGTATTGACTGAACAAGATGATGTGATTCTAAAGACAACTAACCTGGTAAATCCTGCAGTGTTTTTAAGTTCCATACAGGAAGAAGGACGACTGGAACATGATTGCTTGACTACCATCGAGTATGTTTATTCCAGCCGTGAAGATCTGAAGGATGTGCCATTGGAGCGACCAGATTGGGAACTGTATACTGATAGAAGCAGCTTTATGGAACAAGGAGTTCGATACGCTGGATATGCGGTAACAACAGAGACTACAGTTATAGAAGCAGGAGCATTGGCGAGTACCACATCAGCCCAAAAGGCAGAACTCATCGCTTTAATATTCCATTGTTTAAAAATAAGGACTAATCCATATAATACTTAACTGTCATAGCAAACCAGAACAATGGAGGAAAGGATTTCGACCATTGTAGGTAGTACAGTGAAGACCTCTGTAATTGTGGACCAGAAAACTGATCAAGATAAAATTAAAACCAGAAGGGAATATTAGATGGATTAATCTGAATTCCTGTCTATATCAAACCATAAAGTTTCACCCAAGATCTCTGTATCAAGTCAAAAAACTTTAGCTAGACTACGTTTTGTCCCTATAATAAGAGTATAGGTCACAGAAGAAACCAGGGGACCTCTAGTGTTACCGATTAGTTAATAAGTTAAAATTGATTGATTTTATTTGATTAATTAATTGATTTTATAAAATCATTTAATAGAATTAAAATGTAGAAGGCTAAGGAAAAAAAAATGTATAGGAAACTTGCATCTACGCAATAAGAGACGTTATGGAATCTTTTGTACGTCTTGTACCAAGGCTAGAAGAAGGGCCTGGAACTGTTGCAATAACTCTAGGGTTGGAAGGTTCCATTGTATTTAACCAGTCTTCTGTACGCAGAGGTGTATTGAAGTGTCAGAATATGAGATTAATGGGAACTGGAGAGAGTCGACTGGAACAGCTTGTAGGTGCCTGCCAAGAAACTGAACTTTAGTAAAAGGTAATTCCGGCAGGGGGAGATCGCGACCACCGACTCATATACCACCTACCCAAATCGTACCCTAGACCCATTTCTAGACCTTTCTAAGCTTTACTGCGCACAATCGGATATAGGAGGAGAGTATGTAAATGATTTACGGGAGATGTTATGATTATGTATGAATAATTAATGAATATGTATGAATAAGTTTTATATATGGAATCTGATTTTGGGACCTGGTGTGAGTTGATCGTGAGAGGACTCGCTCACGCACCCGGCCGTCAATAAAGAAGTGTCTGCTTATCTACATCACATTGGTGTCGATAAGTTCTTCAGTCCGAGATTTCGGTAACAAGTTGATGAAAATCTAAGATAATAATTTCCACAGAATGGATAAAAATAATGTATAGCCTTCTTGAAAAAAATAGCATTGTGCATATTTTTTCAAGGTACAGCAGATGATTACTGAAAGATTTTTTTGGGGTTAGTTCTTTAGAAACATTTTTTTATTTTTTAAGGTAGAGCTAACTGCTGGATTGTACTGCAGTGAAATTGGCACCAGATTTGCAAGATGTATAAACACATGCATGTAGATATACCTGATGAATATAGGCATTATAATCCGTATTTCTCAAAATGAAGCTGTATCTAATTTCAAGACTTAATTGGTGAAAATAACATCATGTATATATTTTTCAGCATTAATATTTGTGTTAAAATCAATTACGTGTTGCAGAGTTCATATTATACTACTGCTCCCATCTCTTAGTGAAGAAGGAGTCATATCTTTAAGACTGCAACTATGTTGTTGATATAAGCAGGACCTACTTGAATGTTGACATGCTGGTATGTAAAACTGAAGACTGAAAAGTCTAGTCATGCTGAGAACTTGTTATAATAAATACAGAATCTAAACCATTTCTAAATCAAGGGACCAGTAACTTAGGCATGCAATAATCTCTCATAAACCTTCAGTTCTGCACATAGCTGTTGGGAAGCTGGGATTCTCCAAATCAAAGGGAGATTTCCTGGAGATAAATAATCTATTTTAAAGTAATTAAAATTTCAGTTTTCTGCATGCTCACCAATCATTTCCATATTTTTCAGTCTGAAAGAGAAACTAAACCTGTAAGACAGCCTGTCAGGATTTTAGGTAGCCCCTGCAAATTCTGTTCTGCAGGAGCAACCACTGCAGGTCCTGACCTCTGTTCTAACTTCTGAGTTTTTCCTGGTCTAACCATATATCTGAAAAGAGATTTTAGGTAAACTAGATACTCCTCTCTTTCCCCCAACACCTGGCCCTGGCTGTCTCTCAGCATCCACTTCCTCCAAACCTCTTGTCACGTACACAGTATCTCAGTTCACTGAAGGAGTCAGGGGGCCTCAAACTACGGCCCGTGGGCCGGATACAGTCCCCCAGGGTCCTCAATCTGACCCCCCGGTATCTACAGAACCCCCCCGCCCCCCCCCCCCCCCCCCCCCCCCCCGCCGGGGGTTGGGGGGTTGGCAGGGGAAACCAAGCAGCCGCAGATGACCTCCTGCCACTTCATCTGCGCGCTGGCCCCCTGTTTAAAAAGTTTGAGGACCCCTGAATTAGGTCTTCTGTGAAATTCATTCTGTGACCAGCCTGACTTTCTTTTGGCTATAGTTTGATTTCCTTTTTTTCAGCTGTCATATTTGTAGCAGAAGAACATTATACTTAGACATAATCAGATTCCATACTTGCAATCTCAGTTGCCACTTCTCTGTGTTGTGGTTTAACCCCAATCAGTAACTAAGTACCACACAGCCCCTCCCTCATCCCCTGCCCCCCCCCCCCCCCCAAGGGATAGGGAGAAGAATCAGGAAAAAGATAAAATTCAAGGGTTGAGATAAGAACAATTTAATAATTGAAACAAAATAAAATTAATAACTACAACAACAATTGTAATGAAAAGGAGGGAGAAGGGGAGAGGAATAAAATCCAAAGGGAAGGAGGGGAAAAGAAAAAGTGATGCACAATGCAATTGCTCACAACCCACTGTCCGATGCCGAGCCAGTCCCTGAGCAACAATCAGCCCCTCCCAGGCACACTCCCCACAGTTTATATACTCAGCATGACGCCATATGGTATGAAATATCCCTTTGGCTAGTTCGGGTCAGTTGTCCTGGCTGTGTCCCCTCCCAATTTCTTGTACCCCTCCAGCCCTCTTGCTGGCAGGGCCTGAGAAAGTGAAAAGCCCTTGATTAGTATAAACACTACTTGGCAACAACTGAAAACTTCATTGTGTTATCAACATTGTTCTCACACCAAATCTAAAAAAGCACTGTACCAGCTACTAAGATGAAAATTAACTCTATCTCAGCTGAAACCAGGACAGAGCTTTTGAACCACTGCTCAAATCTTTGATTCCTCCCTCTGTTCTTTCTCCACGTAGGATCTCAATGATTTCTTAAAAAGAAAAATAAACAATAACATAATAACATCATGTGACCTTTCCCCTTCCCTGGTTTGTCTTTCCCCCTTTTCCTTGTTCAGTTTTCTTCTGTCACAGATTTGAAAAGGGCTTTTAACTCCCCTTCAGTTATCCTTCTCACTTGCTCCATTGTTTCAATCCTTCTCATCTCTTACTTTCTTTCTATAAATTCTTTCCCTTTCTTTTTTCTTAATCTCCATTCCCATCTGATGTTTACCTTTGAAAAGAAGTTTTTCAGTCCCTCTCATCTTTAAAAACAAGGCAAAAAATCTTTTTACTCCATTTTCCTTTAGGCACACACTCTCCCACCAGCTTTTAATCTCTCAGCTGGCTGAATACACTGTCTACATACAAAGTGCCTCTTCTTCAAAGATGTCAGAGACCTTCCTCAATACAGATTCCACCTGTTATATTAAAATGGAAGAGACCTCCTGACTTTTTTTTTATTTCTTCCTTTTTTCCTTCCTTATGTGATTAGTTTTAGCTGTTGCTCAATATGCTGTTTGTGTTAGGAAGCTATTTACCTATTTAATGATGTATGATATGCAGTTCAAATATGGTAGCAAAATTGTTTTGGAATTTAGATTAATTTCTGTTGATAGTTTAACCACTTTAGTTTTCCCTTCTTAATAAAATGTTAAATATTTTCAGATTTCTCAGAGAAAGCCTTATTAGTTATGCTTAACATTGCTATTACAGAATACAAAGTTTACTATTAAACTTATTAGTTGACTTTCTGTAATTTATTGCATTTAAATTCAACTGTCGTCTTTCACTTCATTCTTTGCAGTTTAGAATGCCTCAATTAGAAGGCAGACCAATTGGTCTTACTCTAGAGGAAATAACTGTCTGTCTTCTCATTCTCTGAATCTTTGTCTACCACTTTTATACCAATTCCACATAGAGGAAACAATCCAATTCCCTTATTTCCTGAGAATGCAAACAACCTCCCAATCAACCTATGTTGTCTTTCTTCAAACTAAACTTCAGTGTGCCCCAAACCCCACTGTGTTTAAGAAATGCAACACAACTTTTATTTGATTTGTTCTTATCTCCCAGCAAGGATGTTGATAACAAGACTAATCCCTGTTACTTAGAAAGGCAAATCTGGAAAAGACACAAAGTAACATTGCATATCTTCTTTAATAGAAGAACAGGGGAAATAAAACCAGACAGTAAATAACGGAATTGAAAATTATCACTGTTTTTATAAGTAGTTTAAGTATCAGTTTCACTAAGTTATTGTGGCAAAATAATAAATGTTATAAATCTTTTAAAGGAGGTTGCTGAACTGTTGCTACACATTATTTTCAATTCTTATATATGTTAATGACTCATTTCCCATCAGTCTAACATATTAATGAAAGACAAACTCATTGTCTGCATTAAGGTATCATATGCATACCTGTATTGTGCTTTATGACTTTTTTTTTTTTGGCATTTCTTTTCTTCTACCTAATATACCCAGTATATTAGCAAAATGCAGTAAAAAATACCACAAACAATTATTACTCAATTAACAAAGGAAGTAAACATACTTAACTTTTTACATACAGGAAATCCATTTTTCTTATTTTTATGACAGATAGTCATAGAGCATTAAACCACTCAGTACACAAAAGTCAGAGGGAGGACTTTCAACCATTTCCTATTATTGCCTCCCTTCAAATCCAGAAAGGATAATCTTGTAGTTAAAAATATTTATATATGTACATATTGTATTAACTGGGAAGGACTGAGGAAAATGTCCAGCTTTAAGGTAGACATCCTATAAGAACACTGAATTTCTCTGCCTCAATTCTTCAGCTGTAAACTGTAGTACATAATTGTAGTCCTCTTCTTAGATCTTCTGCCTCTTTTAAAACTTTAAATTATATCTGGTAATGGTTATATCTTGCTTTTTGTTTATACATCTGCCATAATCAAATTCTGACTTGGCTGAGTCTTTTTCATTAAAGTACAAACAATAAGTAATAATAGGCAGGGGATCTCATTGCAAATTAAAAAAAAAACTTAGGGTAGGCTGAAATTTATCAGCCACTGGAGACAAAGATTGACAGTATACTGTGTTTGGGCTATATTTTCAGATGTGATGTGTATTTGCGTGTGAAAGTAAAAAATGAGGGATGACAGTCAGTAGTATAGCTCTGACAGTACTTATTTCATTTATTCTTTTACACAGATATTGTTAGCTGGTTTAAAGCCAGTTTTGGGGGTTTTGTACCCAACTGCAAGAAACTAAAAATGCTGTATAATCAAGCATCAGTCAAGAAAAGGATACTGATAGTGAATTCACAACAGAGGGAGCTGACATGTCTGTGAAATCTGAATAAATTACAACACAGGACTTAAGTTAGAACTAAATTGATTAAATAGCACAAAATTTTAGGTATACTTTAGCACATTAAAGAACTGTTTTTTCAGAACAGTTAGTTGGAGAGCCCACATTATTCTCAATTTAATATTAGTGAATTTAAGTTAATTTAAGACAGGATAACTGAAGAGATGATCTGGATGCTACTTAAGAGAATGACAACAGTTTCTTAGAAGCCAGTGTGCTACTGAATGGGAAGGTAAGGTAAACTGGGATGGTTCACCAGTACAGTTTGAAATCCTGTTTGAACTAAACAAAAACCCATGGAAATTTGGAAAAATTTAGTGAAGAGCAAATATAAAGGATCATAAATTTCAGCAAGCAATATTTAAGGGGAAATGAAAAGGCTGAAAAATGCATTTACAGGACTGTGGGCAAAAGTGCAAAACCAAACCAATTCTTAATGTTTATTAAAAGCAGAAAACAGTTAAGAAAGCTAAATTGAGAAATATTCCATTGTTTAAAAATAAGGACTAATCCATATAATACTTAACTGTCATAGCAAACCAGAACAATGGAGGAAAGGATTTCGACCATTGTAGGTAGTACAGTGAAGACCTCTGTAATTGTGGACCAGAAAACTGATCAAGATAAAATTAAAACCAGAAGGGAATATTAGATGGATTAATCTGAATTCCTGTCTATATCAAACCATAAAGTTTCACCCAAGATCTCTGTATCAAGTCAAAAAACTTTAGCTAGACTACATGTTTTGCCCCTATAATAAGAGTATAGGTCACAGAAGAAACCAGGGGACCTCTAGTGTTACCGATTAGTTAATAAGTTAAAATTGATTGATTTTATTTGATTAATTAATTGATTTTATGAAATCATTTAATAGAATTAAAATGTAGAAGGCTAAGGAAAAAAAAATTTATAGGAAACTTGCATCTACACAATAAGAGACGTTATGGAATCTTTTGTACGTCTTGTACCAAGGCTAGAAGAAGGGCCTGGAACTATTGCAATAACTCTAGGGTTGGAAGGTTCCATTGTATTTAACCAGTCTTCTGTACGCAGAGGTGTATTGAAGTGTCAGAATATGAGATTAATGGGAACTGGAGAGAGTCGACTGGAACAGCTTGTAGGTGCCTGCCAAGAAACTGTGAACTTTAGTAAAAGGTAATTCCGGCAGGGGGAGATCGCGACCACCGACTCATATACCACCTACCCAAATCGTACCCTAGACCCATTTCTAGACCTTTCTAAGCTTTACTGCGCACAATCGGATATAGGAGGAGGGTATGTAAATGATTTACGGGAGATGTTATGATTATGTATGAATAATTAATGAATATGTATGAATAAGTTTTATATATGGAATCTGATTTTGGGACCTGGTGTGCGTTGATCGTGAGAGGACTCGCTCACGCACCCGGCCGTCAATAAAGAAGTGTCTGCTTATCTACATCACATTGGTGTCGATAAGTTCTTCAGTCCGAGATTTCGGTAACAGTTTTGGCACCCCAGATGGGACCTTGCTGAAGGAGACCGGAGGAGTCGGGGACCTGATCGGTTCCGGCCGGCACCGAGGATTTCTCGGGGATACCCATCGATCCCCGATCCGTAAGGCTCTTCGCTACGTTCCCTGGATATTTGGTAAGACACTTCTTTTTTTAATTGTAGTAAGTAAGTGCACTAGAGGAAGTGGGTAGGAGTCCCACTATAATAAGTGTATGGTAAGGAGTGGGATGGAGTCCCACCAGTGGGTTGGAGTCCCACTGAGTAAGTCTACCTGTCAGACGCGGTGAAAGAGCTGCGCAGGGTAGGACTAGGAGTCTGCCCGTAAGACATAAGCGAAAGCTATTGCAGGGTTGGACTAAAAGGATCCTTGTGGAAGTGGAAGCCTAAGCGTCTGCCCGTAAGACATAAGCGAAAGCTATTGCAGGGTTGGACAAAAGTGTAGACAAGAGAAACTATATGCTATAGTGTTCTCTAAGGTAGTGCCTCTAACAAGAAGTTAGAAGAAGTTTTTGGTGTTCTTTGTTGTATTGTGAGTTTGTGTATTAAGAAGAAAATTAAGAGGTATAATATTGTGTTATATGTTTGTTTTCTTTGTTGTTCTGTGAGTTTGTGTATTAAGAAGAGAAATTAAGAGGTATAATATTGTGTTATATGTTTGTTTAAAGTAACTGTGGGAAAGTGTGAGTGTGGCTGTAAGAGTGAGACTGTGGAGTGTGGATCCGCGGATCGGAGTGATAGAGTTGAATAATTGTGTATTGTACTGTGGGTAATTACACCATGGCAACTAAGTTAACTCGGTTGTTTAAAAGTAAAAGCTTGGGTAATCTTGTGTTAAATGATAAAATCCAAAAAAATTCTCCATTGGGATGTTTACTGGCGCATTGGGGGGATTTGTATGAGGATTTGCCAAAGAGCCAGATGATTGAATATTGTAATAATTGGTGGCCACTATATATATTAGAAGATCAGGAAAAGTGGCCCATGAACGGGACACTGAATTATAACACTATTTTGCAGTTAATGCTGTATTGTAAAAGAGAAGGGAAATGGAATAAAATGCCAGATGTGGATTTGTTTTTTTTTACTTAAGACAAAGAAAGGATTGGCAGGATGAATGTAAGCTAACTATTAGAGATAATTTGGTAATAGCTATTACTTCTGATAATAAGAAAGTGGGAAAAAAAAATGTTGTTTAAATTGTGAGGTTGGGAGTGGATACAGGAGCGACATTTTTTTATTAAATACCTGTAAAGGAGAAACTGGAACAAAAACAGGCCATTCCTGCAACCCCTGGATTTGAAATTTGGAAATAAGATAATTACACATGATTTTTTGTATGTATCAGAATGTCCGATACCCTTCTTAGGAAGAGATTTGTTATCTAAATTAAATGCACAAATTGTTTTTGATGAAGGAGAACTCTTTTTGAAGATACCCGAGTCAAAAACGGGAGAAGTTTTGATGATACAAGAAAAGGTAAAGGAACAAGAAATTCCACCAGAGGTGGATTTGGCAGTGATCCCTACTGTATGGGAAACAAATATTCCTGGTAAATTGAAACTAGCAGAACCAGTTAAAATAGATTTGAAGGAAGGCGCAGGAACAGTGAGAATTAAACAATATCCAATCAAACCGGAAGTGAGACAGGAATTGAAGAAATTGATTGATAAATTTTTTGAGTATAAAATTTTGGAAGAATGTGAATCTGAGTATAATACTCCTATTTTACCAGTCAGAAAACCTTCGGGTGAATATAGACTGGTATAAGACTTGAGAGCAGTAAATCAAATAGTTAAGGATATTTATCCTGTGGTAGCAAACCCTTATACACTGTTAACAGCATTGAGGGAGAATTATCAGTGGTTTACAGTGCTTGATTTAAAAGATGCTTTCTTTTGTATACCTTTGGAAAAGGGAAGCAGAAAACTGTTTGCTTTTGAATGGGAAAATCCTCAAACCAGGCAAAAGATGCAGCTGACATGGACTAGATTACCCCAAGGATTTAAAAACAGTCCAACTATTTTTGGAAATCAATTAGCAAAGGAACTTGAAATCTGGAAACAGGATAAATCAAGGCCTGGACATTTACTCCTACAATATGTGGATGACATACTGATAGCTACAGAAGAAAGACTTACCTGTATACAGGTGACTATTGACCTCTTGAATTTCTTGGGACTAAATGGGTATAAAGTATCCAGGAAGAAAGCCCAAATAGCCTGCCAGACTGTGATATATCTGGGCTTTGAGATTTCAAAAGGACAACGACAATTAGGAAAAAATCGCAAAGAAGCTATTTGTGGTATACCTGAGCCAAGAAATATTCATGAACTCAGAGCATTTTTGGGAATGACTGGGTGGTGTCGCCTTTGGATCATGAACTATGGGCTAATAGCTGAACGGCTGTACGAGGCCCAAAAGAACTCTCCCTTTGTATGGGGCCCACAACAACAAAAGGCTTTCATAGAGTTGAAACGTGCCTTAATGTCTGCACCTGCCTAGGGACTGCCGGATCTAACCAAAGATTTCCAGCTGTTTGTACATGAAAGACAACACCTTGCACTGGGTGTGTTAACCCAGTGGATAGGAAGCTGGAAACGACCAGTCGGATATTTCTCTAAACAACTGGACACAGTGAGTAAAGGGTGGCCGAACTGCCTTCGAGCAGTGACCGCAACAGTGATGCTCATACAAGAAGCTCAGAAATTGACTTTGGGAAGAACAATAACAGTCTATGTTCCACACATGGTGATAACTGTCCTAGAACAGAAGGAGGGACATTGGCTGTCCCCCAGCCGAATGATGAAGTACCAGGTGGTATTGACTGAACAAGATGATGTGATTCTAAAGACAACTAACCTGGTAAATCCTGCAGTGTTTTTAAGTTCCATACAGGAAGAAGGACGACTGGAACATGATTGCTTGACTACCATCGAGTATGTTTATTCCAGCCGTGAAGATCTGAAGGATGTGCCATTGGAGCGACCAGATTGGGAACTGTATACTGATAGAAGCAGCTTTATGGAACAAGGAGTTCGATACGCTGGATATGCGGTAACAACAGAGACTACAGTTATAGAAGCAGGAGCATTGGCGAGTACCACATCAGCCCAAAAGGCAGAACTCATCGCTTTAATATTCCATTGTTTAAAAATAAGGACTAATCCATATAATACTTAACTGTCATAGCAAACCAGAACAATGGAGGAAAGGATTTCGACCATTGTAGGTAGTACAGTGAAGACCTCTGTAATTGTGGACCAGAAAACTGATCAAGATAAAATTAAAACCAGAAGGGAATATTAGATGGATTAATCTGAATTCCTGTCTATATCAAACCATAAAGTTTCACCCAAGATCTCTGTATCAAGTCAAAAAACTTTAGCTAGACTACGTTTTGTCCCTATAATAAGAGTATAGGTCACAGAAGAAACCAGGGGACCTCTAGTGTTACCGATTAGTTAATAAGTTAAAATTGATTGATTTTATTTGATTAATTAATTGATTTTATAAAATCATTTAATAGAATTAAAATGTAGAAGGCTAAGGAAAAAAAAATGTATAGGAAACTTGCATCTACGCAATAAGAGACGTTATGGAATCTTTTGTACGTCTTGTACCAAGGCTAGAAGAAGGGCCTGGAACTGTTGCAATAACTCTAGGGTTGGAAGGTTCCATTGTATTTAACCAGTCTTCTGTACGCAGAGGTGTATTGAAGTGTCAGAATATGAGATTAATGGGAACTGGAGAGAGTCGACTGGAACAGCTTGTAGGTGCCTGCCAAGAAACTGAACTTTAGTAAAAGGTAATTCCGGCAGGGGGAGATCGCGACCACCGACTCATATACCACCTACCCAAATCGTACCCTAGACCCATTTCTAGACCTTTCTAAGCTTTACTGCGCACAATCGGATATAGGAGGAGAGTATGTAAATGATTTACGGGAGATGTTATGATTATGTATGAATAATTAATGAATATGTATGAATAAGTTTTATATATGGAATCTGATTTTGGGACCTGGTGTGAGTTGATCGTGAGAGGACTCGCTCACGCACCCGGCCGTCAATAAAGAAGTGTCTGCTTATCTACATCACATTGGTGTCGATAAGTTCTTCAGTCCGAGATTTCGGTAACAGTTTTGGCACCCCAGATGGGACCTTGCTGAAGGAGACCGGAGGAGTCGGGGACCTGATCGGTTCCGGCCGGCACCGAGGATTTCTCGGGGATACCCATCGATCCCCGATCCGTAAGGCTCTTCGCTACGTTCCCTGGATATTTGGTAAGACACTTCTTTTTTTAATTGTAGTAAGTAAGTGCACTAGAGGAAGTGGGTAGGAGTCCCACTATAATAAGTGTATGGTAAGGAGTGGGATGGAGTCCCACCAGTGGGTTGGAGTCCCACTGAGTAAGTCTACCTGTCAGACGCGGTGAAAGAGCTGCGCAGGGTAGGACTAGGAGTCTGCCCGTAAGACATAAGCGAAAGCTATTGCAGGGTTGGACTAAAAGGATCCTTGTGGAAGTGGAAGCCTAAGCGTCTGCCCGTAAGACATAAGCGAAAGCTATTGCAGGGTTGGACAAAAGTGTAGACAAGAGAAACTATATGCTATAGTGTTCTCTAAGGTAGTGCCTCTAACAAGAAGTTAGAAGAAGTTTTTGGTGTTCTTTGTTGTATTGTGAGTTTGTGTATTAAGAAGAAAATTAAGAGGTATAATATTGTGTTATATGTTTGTTTTCTTTGTTGTTCTGTGAGTTTGTGTATTAAGAAGAGAAATTAAGAGGTATAATATTGTGTTATATGTTTGTTTAAAGTAACTGTGGGAAAGTGTGAGTGTGGCTGTAAGAGTGAGACTGTGGAGTGTGGATCCGCGGATCGGAGTGATAGAGTTGAATAATTGTGTATTGTACTGTGGGTAATTACACCATGGCAACTAAGTTAACTCGGTTGTTTAAAAGTAAAAGCTTGGGTAATCTTGTGTTAAATGATAAAATCCAAAAAAATTCTCCATTGGGATGTTTACTGGCGCATTGGGGGGATTTGTATGAGGATTTGCCAAAGAGCCAGATGATTGAATATTGTAATAATTGGTGGCCACTATATATATTAGAAGATCAGGAAAAGTGGCCCATGAACGGGACACTGAATTATAACACTATTTTGCAGTTAATGCTGTATTGTAAAAGAGAAGGGAAATGGAATAAAATGCCAGATGTGGATTTGTTTTTTTTTACTTAAGACAAAGAAAGGATTGGCAGGATGAATGTAAGCTAACTATTAGAGATAATTTGGTAATAGCTATTACTTCTGATAATAAGAAAGTGGGAAAAAAAAATGTTGTTTAAATTGTGAGGTTGGGAGTGGATACAGGAGCGACATTTTTTTATTAAATACCTGTAAAGGAGAAACTGGAACAAAAACAGGCCATTCCTGCAACCCCTGGATTTGAAATTTGGAAATAAGATAATTACACATGATTTTTTGTATGTATCAGAATGTCCGATACCCTTCTTAGGAAGAGATTTGTTATCTAAATTAAATGCACAAATTGTTTTTGATGAAGGAGAACTCTTTTTGAAGATACCCGAGTCAAAAACGGGAGAAGTTTTGATGATACAAGAAAAGGTAAAGGAACAAGAAATTCCACCAGAGGTGGATTTGGCAGTGATCCCTACTGTATGGGAAACAAATATTCCTGGTAAATTGAAACTAGCAGAACCAGTTAAAATAGATTTGAAGGAAGGCGCAGGAACAGTGAGAATTAAACAATATCCAATCAAACCGGAAGTGAGACAGGAATTGAAGAAATTGATTGATAAATTTTTTGAGTATAAAATTTTGGAAGAATGTGAATCTGAGTATAATACTCCTATTTTACCAGTCAGAAAACCTTCGGGTGAATATAGACTGGTATAAGACTTGAGAGCAGTAAATCAAATAGTTAAGGATATTTATCCTGTGGTAGCAAACCCTTATACACTGTTAACAGCATTGAGGGAGAATTATCAGTGGTTTACAGTGCTTGATTTAAAAGATGCTTTCTTTTGTATACCTTTGGAAAAGGGAAGCAGAAAACTGTTTGCTTTTGAATGGGAAAATCCTCAAACCAGGCAAAAGATGCAGCTGACATGGACTAGATTACCCCAAGGATTTAAAAACAGTCCAACTATTTTTGGAAATCAATTAGCAAAGGAACTTGAAATCTGGAAACAGGATAAATCAAGGCCTGGACATTTACTCCTACAATATGTGGATGACATACTGATAGCTACAGAAGAAAGACTTACCTGTATACAGGTGACTATTGACCTCTTGAATTTCTTGGGACTAAATGGGTATAAAGTATCCAGGAAGAAAGCCCAAATAGCCTGCCAGACTGTGATATATCTGGGCTTTGAGATTTCAAAAGGACAACGACAATTAGGAAAAAATCGCAAAGAAGCTATTTGTGGTATACCTGAGCCAAGAAATATTCATGAACTCAGAGCATTTTTGGGAATGACTGGGTGGTGTCGCCTTTGGATCATGAACTATGGGCTAATAGCTGAACGGCTGTACGAGGCCCAAAAGAACTCTCCCTTTGTATGGGGCCCACAACAACAAAAGGCTTTCATAGAGTTGAAACGTGCCTTAATGTCTGCACCTGCCTAGGGACTGCCGGATCTAACCAAAGATTTCCAGCTGTTTGTACATGAAAGACAACACCTTGCACTGGGTGTGTTAACCCAGTGGATAGGAAGCTGGAAACGACCAGTCGGATATTTCTCTAAACAACTGGACACAGTGAGTAAAGGGTGGCCGAACTGCCTTCGAGCAGTGGCCGCAACAGTGATGCTCATACAAGAAGCTCAGAAATTGACTTTGGGAAGAACAATAACAGTCTATGTTCCACACATGGTGATAACTGTCCTAGAACAGAAGGGGGGACATTGGCTGTCCCCCAGCCGAATGATGAAATGCCAGATAGTATTTACTGAAGAAGATGATGTGATTCTAAAGACAACTAACCTGGTAAATCCTGCAGTGTTTTTAAGTTCCATACAGGAAGAAGGACGACTGGAACATGATTGCTTGGCTACCTTCGAGTATGTTTATTCCAGTCGTGAAGATCTGAAGGATGTGCCATTGGAGCGACCAGATTGGGAACTGTATACTGATGGAAGCAGCTTTATGGAACAAGGAGTTCGATACGCTGGATATGCGGTAACAACAGAGACTACAGTTATAGAAGCAGGAGCATTGGCGAGTACCACATCAGCCCAAAAGGCAGAACTCATCGCTTTAATTCGAGCCTTAGAATTAAGCAAAGACAAGAGAGTAAATATCTGGACTGATTCGAAATATGCCTTTGGGGTAGTGCATGTCCATGGAGCTTTGTGGAAAGAGAGGGGGTTATTGTCCTCTCAAGGATCAAATATTAAGCATCAAGCAGAGATTTTACGATTATTGCAAGCAGTTCAAAAGCCAGACCAAGTAGCAATCATGCACTGTAAGGCACATCAGAGTGGGAATACAAAAATAATAGCTGGGAATAATTTAGCTGATAAGACTGCAAAAAGGGTAGCAAAGAAACAAGCATTGCAAATGGCAATAATTCCTTCTAAAACAGTAACCCTTCCCAGGGAAAAACCGAGATATTCAGAAGAAGATGACAAATTGGGTCAGTTATTAAATGCTAAGAAAAACTTAGCTGGATGGTGGATAACTCCTAATGGGCAAGTAGTAATTCCACCTCCTTTGATGAGAGAGATAATTCAAATGAGACATCAAGAATGTCATTGGGGGGCAGAAGCCTTAGTAACATTTTTACGAAAGCAAGTAATATCAGTTAAGATGTTAGGAATAGCCAAAATGGTAACTGCAAAGTGTAAAGTATGTTTGAAAAATAATCCAGTGATTAAGAAAAAGGTTCAAATGGGTAGGCTGAAATCTGGTACAGAACCTGGAGATTACTGGCAAGTAGATTTTTCAGAGTTGCCTAGATACAATGGGTACCGGTACATCTTAGTAGGGGTTGATACTTTTACAGGATGGCCAGAAGCCCTTTCCTGTCGCACTACACAAGCAAAAGAGGTTGTAAAATGGTTATTACAAGAAATAATTCCAAGATTTGGAGTTCCTATTGGAATTTCCTCTGACAGAGGTCCACACTTTGTGGCTGAAGTAGTCCAAAGTGTTAGCAAAGCATTGGGTATTAATTGGGATTTACATTCATCTTGGAGGCCACAATCTAGTAGAAAAGTGGAGAGGATGAATCAAACTTTGAAACGACAAATAAGAAAAATTTGTCAAGAAACCAGTCTAAAGTGGCCTCAGGCACTTTCATTGGCGTTATTACGAATCAGACTACAACCAAAGAGTGGAACCTCAGTCAGTCCTTATGAATTATAATATGGAAAACCATATGAGTCTCTAGAACCAAATCTAAAAATACATGTAAAAGGAAAACAAGATGTGTATAACTATTTGCTTTTTCTAAGGAAAACTTTGGCTGTGATTTGGAGTGTAGTAATTTGGAATAGACCTGTACCCCTGGAAAATTCAGTGCATGATTTCCAACCAGGAGACTATGTCTATGTGAAGAATTGGACCTCCGAACCTTTGCAGGAGCACTGGAGAGGACCCTTCCAGATACTGCTAACCACTTTTACAGCTATCAAAATTGCAGAATCGTATGCTTGGATACATTATAATCGAGTGAAGAAAGCACCGTGAAGAAAGCATCTATTCCATGGATGATTGTGAAACGTAACTCAGAGACTTAAAATTGACTTTGAAACATGTTTAATTTTGCATATCAGGTTATGATTGGTTTTTGGATTTTCTTTTGGTTGGTAGTGTTGGTGGGATCATGGGCTGACTTGGTGGACAGGAACAAAAGACAAATAGAAACAGAACAAGTGATTGACATTCCCAAACAAATGGCTGAGGAAAATTTGATGGTAGGATTGATTAAAGAATTTGCCAATTTACAAAACATCACGCAGATTACTGCTTGTTTGCCAATACCGAAGGCAGTAGGTGAATCTATTCCATGGGGAATTTTAACTATGAATTTGACTAACCTGGAACATAAAAATGAAACCAATTATTGTGAACAGAGGCCAGTGACTCAATGGTATGAGCAAGTAAAAGTCACTAGAAAACAGTGGAAAACTCCAGGTAATCTGGCGGATTGTGAAAAATTGTTAAATTATGTTTTTACCAAAATAGGAAGATTTAAGACTGTGGGATGGTGTTCTTATGATGAACAATTTAAAATCAACGTGAGCAAAAGTATTATGGAATGGAAGTGTAACGAAACTGGCCAGAGCACCCAGTTAGTAGACCAGTGGGACTCTATATGGTCTATGTCCATATTTTCCCATTTTTAGTATATGGCAAGAACTTTTTGGTGTTTTACCTGGGATGGGAAAGTTTTTTTTCAGTATTACCCTGGGTAGATGATAGGTCAACTACATCGGGAGAGAAGGAAAATAAAATAGTGCCATGGTGGAAATGTGAAAAAGTGTATGATTGTAGTAATGCAGACTTAGTAATTCAAAGAGTTCCTCCGTTGGCTGCTGCTTTGAAATATGGTTATTTTTTGTCGAGGTCTTAAGAACACTCTCAATTTAATCAGCACTTTTACAGTTAGGAAAGGAACTTTGTTTAGTTGTAGTAAAACTACTATTTGAAGTCCAGGACATTTAGTTTGGGCATTAAGTGATGGAACCTGGACAACACACCTACCATTAGATGGTAAGGTGAAACAAATCACATTAGGCATGCCAACATTGTATCTGATTTGGAAGAAATCACCATTTAAAGGGTCTCTAGAGAATCTAGAATTAAAACGAATAAAGAGATCAGGGATAAGTGATGATATTTGGAATGAACCATCTACAGGAGTGAAAATTAGCTGGGCACTGGAATCACTTTTAAATCCTATAGCTTCATATAGAAACATAGCATGGCTCTATCAGTTAACTGGTCAAGTGGAAAAATTAGCAAACGTTACCAAGAAGGGGTTTAAGGAATTGAATATATAATTACAGGCGACCTCCAGAATGACTTTATAAATAAAATGGCACTAGATATGCTCCTACTTAAAGAACATGGAGTATGTGGATATCTCAAGGATAAACTGGACCACTGTTGCATCCACATTCCAAATGTCACTCAGGATGTGGAACATGATCTAGATCTATTGGGAAAAATTGAAAAAGAAACTGAAACAATTCAAAAGGATATGTCAGAAGATTGGCTTGGAAAAATTTTTAACAAACTGGGATGGAATTTGAGCTCTTGGATACAATCTATAATTAAGACTGTTTCTGTTATTAGTTGTCTTTTTGATGAGCATGCTAATATATGCATGTCTGAAGAAACAGTTTACCAATAGAATTGCGGTGAGTCGTATGATTATGAGAGAAGTACCAACTATTTCACCAAGACATGATCCATTACCCAAATATGTTGAAACAAAAGATATATGAATAAAGTGAAAGTATTGAAATAATGATTTTCAACACTTTCAAAGGGGGGAAATGTTACCGATTAGTTAATAAGTTAAAATTGATTGATTTTATTTGATTAATTAATTGATTTTATAAAATCATTTAATAGAATTAAAATGTAGAAGGCTAAGGAAAAAAAAATGTATAGGAAACTTGCATCTACGCAATAAGAGATGTTATGGAATCTTTTGTACGTCTTGTACCAAGGCTAGAAGAAGGGCCTGGAACTATTGCAATAACTCTAGGGTTGGAAGGTTCCATTGTATTTAACCAGTCTTCTGTACGCAGAGGTGTATTGAAATGTCAGAATATGAGATTAATGGGAACTGGGGAGAGTCGACTGGAACAGCTTGTAGGTGCCTGCCAAGAAACTGTGAACTTTAGTAAAAGGTAATTCCGGCAGGGGGAGATCGCGACCACCGACTCATATACCACCTACCCAAATCGTACCCTAGACCCATTTCTAGACCTTTCTAAGCTTTACTGCGCACAATCGGATATAGGAGGAGAGTATGTAAATGATTTACGGGAGATGTTATGATTATGTATGAATAATTAATGAATATGTATGAATAAGTTTTATATATGGAATCTGATTTTGGGACCTGGTGTGCGTTGATCGTGAGAGGACTCGCTCACGCACCCGGCCGTCAATAAAGAAGTGTCTGCTTATCTACATCACATTGGTGTCGATAAGTTCTTCAGTCCAAGATTTCGGTAACACTAGTGCTGAAGGATATTGATTAGCTAAGACATTCTCAGAAGACTGCAGCAGACAAATCTTGTCCTGTGCTTCAGAAGAGTGAAAAATACTCTTGGTCCCTGTCATTGTAGCGGTCATGGTCATGACCTATGAGGGTTACCTGACCAGTGGGTATGTAAAGGTTGTAAATGGGGTTTTCAGGATTCCGCAATACACAAGGACACTCAGGTCTGGGATTCTGAGAATTTCTTTATTACAAATTATTACAGAAACTACTTGTAGTAAAACCAAATATACACACACCCCCAAAATTACTGCTAAGAAAACAAGTGTGTATATATATTACAAGAGTACAGCAAATATATGTCTATTACAAGTTATTACAGAATTCCAGGTGGTGAAGAAAGTATATACTTATGAACCTTTACCTCTGTGTGTGCCTATAAATATATTATGTGAGGTGTTACTGGTGTGATACTCACCAAACTGCTCCCAGGAGCGGGGCTAATCAACAACAGAAAAGTCTCACTTCAAAGATGATCCGTGTCACAGAGTCCAGAGTCAGCCAGGTGTTCCCAACAAGGGTCTGGTCTGTCTGGGAGATCATGTACAGGGAAGCTCTTGCAGAAAGGCTCATTTTGGGTAGGTAGCAAGTTACTTTTTATACCTTTTTTTGGTATAGATATGTAAGTGGGCATAGGACATCAGTTCCCGAAATAGTTGTTGCTGACATGTTTTCCTGGAAACTCAGTTCTTTATCACAGTTTATTTGTCCTGCACCCATCAACAAGTTATACAAAATTGGTTTAGTTAAAAGTGTTATACATAGTGTTTTGATACAAGTTATACAAAAAAGCACAATTGCAACAGCTAAAATGAGAGCTAATATAATTAAACCGCCTGTGTCCATGTTCTGTGACCTGGTAGCCAAGACCATAGCCATGACGAGTCAGTTGACAGACCTCTGAGCAGAGATTGTTCTCGAGCTATTTGGTGAAAGGTACACACACGTTGTTGAATGATATTTACATTGTATTCAATTTGTTTAGTTTTGTTAGCATAAAAACAACAGGTAGTATTTATTTAAATACAAACACGTCTTTGTGAGGCTTGCCAAATAGTCTTTATTGTTTACTCTCTGTGTTTGAGATTTATGCTTTTAAAAAAGTTTGTGTCCCACAATTCTCATATATATGTATGTATAAGCTCTCTCTTTTTGAAGACATAAATTATGCTTTCAAACATATATAATAGTTTGGTCAAAGGTGATGACAAGGATCCTAAAAAGTGATGGATTTTTGCTGCTACAGATTTTCAGTGTTCATGATTAGGGATTTTTTCAGATGAGTCCTAAAACTTTCTGAAAATCCAGTCTATTTTCAGGTGTCTCCAGTTATACATTAGAAAGAGAGTAAAGAAAATTTTAAGTCTTTTTTTTTTCTTTTAATGTTTGGTGGTTTTTTTAAGGTATACCATTTCAACAATGATAATTATTTCCAGGTTACTTACCTAATTTTCCTCTAATTAGTTTAATGCTAAAATGGTAGTTACTCTTCTTTCTTGTATTTCTATAGAGAGAAAGAAGTCTATAGACTATATATAGAGAGAAGTCTAATCCCAATAATGTTACTGCTTGAGATGATGCTTCCATAATGGATAAATCACTGAGCTTGGTATTGAATAAAATTTATTTTTCTATTCCAAAATCTGGAGCTTAGACTGTGAAATGACATTTCTGAATGCAGAAAGAGTGTATTTCTATTTTATTTTCATTATGGGTACTTCTCAAGATAGTCGAGTTTTAAGTGTGATCAGAACTTTATAGCAATTCTACTTAAGAGTGTTGTAGAGATTCACTGCTTAGTCATAGTGTGCTGGCTATATTCTCATCTTTGCTAGTTCTTCCTGCCCTCTTTTGAGGTAGCAAGAATTTCTTGCTATGTCTTGCTCTGTGAATTTTCTGCCTGTAGGCCTTATTTACATTTATGGAAATCAGTAGAAAATAAACATGACTTAAGTGCTGTCTGCTTTCACTAAAGTAGGCTGAATAACAACATATTTATCCTTCTGTGACTCTAGGTCAAATTGCACATTAGCTGACTGCATCTTCTAGAATATGAGAAAGGATATTTCTCATGGTGATCAACCAGAATCAGGTTTTGGTAAAATCCTGCTAGTTCTTCCTATTTTTTTCATCATAATCCTTGAAGTTTATCCCTTAATCCTCTCACATAAGGCTACTTCAAGTTTCTTTAACAAAAAACTGAAGATGCCTCTGTAGGATATGCAGTGTCTTTAATACTTAAAGTCCTTCATTTCTCATTGATTCCAAAGGGCGAACCCTTAAGGGTTGATGGTTCTTAAAGCAAGGAATGGTCACAGGCTTTGGTCTATAAAACTGAAGGTAAGATTTTATGGTGTAAAGTTACATGGTACAACGATTTTATTCTTTTCATGAACAAAGACTTCAAGCAAATGTCTTTGAAACAAATATGATCTTTAAAGTTCTCTTGAAATTCAGGAGCCTGTTCTGAAAGGAGATCTGTCTGAACTGGCTATGAAATCACCACAGGAAAGACCTATTGCTTAGAGGCCTATGAAGGTCTGACAAACAAATTATTGTTTGTCCTGGTTTCAGCGGGGATGGAGTTAATTATCTTCTTAGGAGCTAGTGAAGTGCATTGTTTGGGCTTTGATGTGAGACTTTTCAGTTCCTCAGGCCTTGCTAGCAAAATGACTGGAGGGGCACAAGGAACTGGGAGGGGACACGGCCAGGTCAGCTGACCTGAACTAGCCAAAGAGGTATTCCATACCATGGAATGTCATGCCTGGTATATATACCTGGGGGTTGGCCAGGGTGGGCAGATCGTTGCTCGGAGACTGGCTGGGCATCAGTCAGGGACTGGTTGGGCATTGGTCAGTGGGTGGTGAGTGATTGCATTGTGCACCACTTATTCCTTTATTCCTTTCCCTCTGGATGTTATTCTTTTTCTTACCCTTTTCATTATAACTGTAATTGTCATCATTGTTATTATTGTTCTTTCATTTTTATTCTATTTTAATTATTAAATTCTTCTTATCTCAACCCTCAAGTTTTACATTCCTTTCTGATCCTCCTCCCCATCCCTCTGGGTGAGGGAGGAGTGAGCAAGCGGCTGCGTAGTACTTAATTACCAGCTAGGGTTAAACCACAACATTGTTAAAGCTAGAAGAAAAGTTAAATCATGAAATGAACTTGCTGAGCAGAAAATGTTTCTCTAAGAGAATATATTCACTTTTTAGACCTTTCTAAAATTACCTCTTAAAAGCTAATACTTTCACTGACTCCAGCGAAAATATAATAATTTAGTCTGACTGAGGATTGGTTGCTCTATATTGTCAGCTTTGATGGCAACAAAGATTGCAGTAACAGACCACAGTAATGAAGTGACTTGTAACCCATAAATAAAATTATTTTAGGGTAAGAAGTTCCTTTTCCAATATAACTTAATTTGGAATTAAATTGACTTAAATCACATTGAGAGATTTACCTGGCACAGATGTAAGGACAGATGTCGTGGTTTAACCCCAGCCGGCAACCAAGCACCGTGCAGCCAGTTGCTCACTCCCCCTCACTCTGAGGGGTGGGGAGGAGAATCGGAAAAGGAATATAAAAGTCAAGGGTAGAAATAAGAATAATTTAATAATTTAAACAGAATAAAAAGGTAAGAACAACAATAATAACAATAATACCAACAATAACAATAATAATAGCAAAATGGAAAGGTGGGGAAAAAGGGTATAGCAAAAGCTGTGCACGCAAGCAAAGCAAAGCAAGGAATTCATTCACTATTTCCCCTGGGCAGGCAGGTGTTCAGCCATCCCCAGGACAGCAGGGCTCCATCATGCATAACGGTTACTCGGGAAGACAAATGCCATAACGCCAAATGCCCCCCCCTTCCTTCTGATTACCCCAGTTTATATACTCAGCATGACGTCATATGGTATGGAATACCTCTTTGGCTAGTTTGGGTCACCTGTCCTGGTTGTTTCCCCTCCCAATTTCCTGTGCCTCCCCAGCCCTCTGGCTGGCAGGGCCCACGGAACTGAAAAGTCCTTGATTTAGTATAAACATCACCCAGCAACTACTAACAACATCAGTGTGCTATTAACATTGTTCTGACGTCATAGCCAAAACACAGCACTGTACTAACTACTAAGAAGAAAATTAACTCTATCCCAGCTGAAACCAGGATAACTTACTATTTACAGAACACTGTACTGTGTTCAGTTTTGGGCCCCACATTACAAGAAAGACACTGAGGTGCTGAAGTGTGTCCAGAGAAGGGCAAAGAAGCTGGTGAAGTACCGACGGCGAGGGAAGTCAAGCAGGCAAACTCAATATGAGTGGTAAAGCAAGCTTCGATTTATTACGGCGCAATTATGTCTTATATACAGTTCCAGTTAATTATGCCTACTAGTCATCTGCTGATTGGCTAAGCTCTAAAGGGTTACATTTTCATACGTCCTCCTACTTGCGGTTTCTGCGGATAGCTAGCTACATAATTTTTTTTCCTCTCTTGTCTACGCGAATTCCTCAAAGTTATTTACAACATTAGGCACAAGGTCAGTGTTTTTCTCAGCTTCCTTATCAGCATGCCTCAGCATAGCTGCAAGGCCTGCTTCAGCTAACTTACGCTAACTTTGTTTCACAAAGATCTTTAAGGGAGTCATGGCCGTGATCACACAGTCATTCTGCAACAAGACAGCACCCTTACTTAGATTATTACCTTATTACTTCATAACTCTTAGTATACCTTGTATCTCTGATTTCATCACTTCAAAAATTCACCAGAAGCAGATAAAACCACAGCATCAGACTAAACTACACCTTAACTGCTGATTTAAATAAAGGCATTCTCTTCAGATATGCCTAATGCTTACAAATAATTTTGGCTGGTTTTGATCAAAAAACTATTATTACAATAATGATCAAAAATAATAATCCCGTTTGCAAAATGCCTTTAAGCCAGCCTCCTAGTCCCAACCAATTTCCACATTCAGAATACAGCATAAATACAGAATACAGAATAAATTATATCCATCAAGGCAAAAAGGCTTCTCTTTAGGCACAGAGATGTTTGCTAGTTCAAGGCAGAAACCCATTTCTTGTAGGGGACACCTGGAGCACTTTTTTTGGTGGGTTTGTAATCAATTCCGTATTTTTCCTTGAGAAGCTTAAGCTGTTCCTCTTGTTTCCGGAGCGTTTCCAACTCTGATTTGTCGAATAGGTCCGTATTTCCCAAGCATATCATACATTTCCTCCGCTGTGATTTTATACGGCAGGTTCCGAATATAAAGGATCCGATTGACCTCTGGGGGCAGCCGGATGTCAGCTCGCTTGGCCGCTTGCATCGCCATGGCGCCGATCGGAGGGGGGTGGGGGGGTGGGGGTGCCGCCTTGGAGAGAAACCGCGGCCGGGAAGGGGCCTGCCGGGCTGCGCGCCGCTGCTCGCGCTGCCGTGGGGGACCCAGATGCTATCCCATACGCTAATAACCCGAGTCATTCCTTTTTACAATCTATGACCTGAACGCTCCGCTTTTCTAAAAAGCATATGAGCGAATCGTACGTCGCTTGTCTCTCCATACCTTCGTCAGCGCTGTTGCAGCCTTTGCGAGACTTCGGCGACGCGTGGCCGGCGGGACCCTCTGTAGGTACTCCCAGGCGCGGGGACTGTGCCCTTCCGCCTCCTGCGCTGCTTTCAGGACCGGTACCCGAATCTCCGTCGAATCGTGGCTCGCAGGTTCAGCCCTCTCTAGGGTCCCTGTTCGGGGCGCCATTTGTCGCGACGGAGGGAAGACACAGTCGCTCAATATGAGTGATCAGCAGACTTCGTTTATTGTCCCTTACAGTCACCTTTTATGCCTTGTTATAATTAGCTCATACATATTACAAAAGTTAAGCTCATTATTGGTTAGTTGCCTAAATACCAAGCCCGCCCCTAGTTTCTCTTCTGTAGTTATCTGTTCCCACCTGCGACATTCTTTTCCCACCGAAATCTTCCTGTTATTGTGTAACAAGAACAGCCAAGGATAGTGTATTTTTGCTTTACTTCAGATAAGCTGAGAGCGATGTGCATTTTTGTCCAGCCAGCTGGACTATGTCTATGTGAACTTTTTCAGCTAGCCAGTTATCCACAGGCTCCTGTCTCCATGGGGCCACAGCTCTTTTCAGGAACCTGCTCTAGTGTGGGCTCTCCATGGGGGTCACAGCCTTCTTCAGGTGCATTCACCTGATCTGGTGTGGGGTCTTCCACAGGCTGCAGGTGGGTGCTCCATTGTTAACCTCCATGGGCTGCAGGGGGACAGCCTCCCTCACCCTGGTCTTTACCACGGACTGCAGGGGAATCTCTGCTCCAGTGTCTGGAGCACCTCTTCCCCATTCTTCTGCTCTGACCTTGTTGTCTGCAGAGTTGTTTCTCTCACATATTCTCTCTCCTGCTGCAGTTGTGTAGGTTCCACCCCCCTTCCTAAATATGTTATCACAGAGGGTCTACCACCATTGCTGATTGGCTCAGCTTTGGCCAGGGTAGGTCCACGTTAGAGCTGGCTGGCATTGGCTCTGTTGGACATGGAGGAAGCTTCTAGCAGCTTCTCATAGAAGCCACCCCTGTAGCTCCCTTGCTACCAAAACCTTGCCATGCAAACCCAATACAGTGTAACACCCCTCCATGTGACTGTAAATTGGCTTGTACTCTGCTGCTAAAGGAATCAAGAACACATTGGGAATATCAGTAGTGGCATATCACTTGGCCGCTTTCAACTCCAGTTCATGTACAGCAGCACTGAATGGTGGTGTGACTTCGTTCAGGCCATGATAGTTCAGTTAACCTCTACCCTCTGTGAGACTTTCACACTGGTGTCATGGTTTAACCCCAGCCAGCAACTAAGTACCATGCAGCCACTTGCTCACTCCCCCCCTCCCCTGGTGGGATGGAAAGGAGAATCAGAAAAAGGTAAAACCCGTGGGTTGAGATAAGAACAATTTAATAATTGATATAAAGTACTATATAATACTAATACTGCTAAAAACAATCATAATGGAAAGGGAGATAATGGAAAGAGAAAGAGAAATAAAACTCAAGGGAAATAAACCCCAACAAAACAAGTGATGCACAATACAATTGCTCACCACCCACTGACTGATGCCCAGCTAGTTCCTGAGCAGCAATTGGCAGGTCCTGACCAACTCCTCCCAGTTTATATACTTACCGTTACATCCTATGGTATGGAATACCTCTTTGGCCAGTTTGGGTCTGCTGTCCTAGACGTGTCCCTTCCTAATTTCCCGTGCCCCTCCAGCCCTCTTGCTGGTAAGGCCTGAGAAACTGAAAAGTCCTTGACTTAGTATGAACACTACTTGGCAAAAACTAAAAACGTCAGTGTTATCAACATTGTTCTCATACTAAATCCAAAACACAGCATGCACAAGCTACTAGGAAGAAAATTAACTCTATCCCAGCTGAAACCAGGTCAACTGGCCATATGTGACTAATTAAAGGGTGAAAGAATCTTGCTGATCACTGCTTGGCTGTCAAACTGATTAATCAACTTAAAAGTGGTAACCCAGGAGTCTTGGTGCAATACTGCTGTCAGTGCACCACCGTGGTAGCAGTCAGTACCTGCTGTTCAACACACAGCAATCTCACAAGAGAGGGATCATGCAAGAGGCCAGGCAAGGTAGACAACTGTTTAATCTTCTATGTATCCAGGGCAGCTACATGAAAGATCCACTGGTATGCTTTAGAGTCCTTGAAGTACCATCTCCTGAGACAGCCTATGCCAAGGATACACATGGCCTCTGTGTCAGTTACAATAGGATGCTTCTGCCACTTGTTCTGTTAGGCTCATTTGGGGCTCCCTTTTCCTCCAGCAGGGAGAGGCTGGCTCTGTGGGGCACCCTTGACAGCTGAGATGCTGGCCCGTGGAGATGAGAAGGAAGAGAGATTCTCTTTGAAATGCTGGAACCAGTGGGACATTCTCTCCACAGTTGGTAGCTTGAGGTCTGGCTTGTCTGTCATTGTCAGTGTGTTGACATACAACACTAGTGCATTTTGCACAAACCTCCTCCATATGGTCCATGTGCACTGGGAACCATCCGGATCTTTGGAGGCCTGGTTGTTGTCCAGGTCACTGTAGACCACCATTGCTAATTCTCTCAGACACTGGCCACCTTCCTCAACAGTGATCCACTTACCTCAGTAGTTTACAAGCCCTTCCTTGAGGGGATACCTTGCCCTGTGCTCAGCAGGAGCCACCTCCAGAGCCTGTGTATTGTCAGCTCTCATTCAATTTCTTTTTCTATTTCCCTTCCTAGTCCCTAGCTAGGGATCCCAGCTGCTGGTCTTCTCTACCCTCTAAGTCCTGACTGTTATCCCCAGTATCCCAGCATTGGAGCAACCAGGTAGCAATCTGCTCCTCTGGCTGGCAGCTCTAATCTTTCTGCATACCTTGAAGTTTGCTCAGGGTTAAGACCCAGGTGTTTTCCACCTCCTGGGTTACTTCTATCACTGAAGATAGAAGTTTTGCTATACAATTTTGCTATATAGAAGAAGGCAGCTTGCTGGGGCAGGGCAGGGCAGAGCTGGAAAGCAAGCAAGCTATGATTCTCTGCAAGTATTATTCAACAATAGACAAAATGTGTGTGTTACCAACAGTTTTAGCCACAAACCCAAAGCACAACATCATACTGGCTGCTATGAAGAAAGTTATCTCCATCCCAGTCAGACCCAATATACTGTAACAGTGAAATAATTTGCAAAAGAAACTGACCTTACAGTCCTGTAAATCTAGGTCCTTTTCCTTTTATCAGCTATTACTACCTAAAGATCAGGCTGCTACTAGTTTAAATTAAACAATTGAATATAGTACTGTTTCTATGGTGTAGAAGAATGGCTGCAGAAGCATGGCCTTAGAATCTCTGAAGATCTGCACAATCCAGGCCTGGTATTAGAACAGGCCTGTAATCAGAATTGTACTGAAGTTGCTGTGCTGAAGTTAACAAGAAAGGTAGCCTTGAGCTATTCTTGAAACCTGAGACCAAGTAATTATGTTGTGCCAACAGGCCGTGGCTGTAACAAGATACAGCTGCTGGGAAAGCAGGTGCAGGGCCAAGAAAGATAGGGAGCAGTATGGGAAAATAGGGAGTAACAAACTACAAGGCTGAAGCATAGCAACACAATTAGCTACATGGATAGAATGCTTATTTTAGTCATGATAATTAGGGGTGTGAGAACCGTGCGTGTTTAGATACTACTAACCAATTATATTTCTGCTTTACGAATATGCATGTGTATTGGTTCTATATAAGTAGTGTTAGAAACTAATAAAGTTGAGCAAGATGCATAACTCGTATTGAGCGTCTTCTTGACTCCGGCGAACCCTTCTTCCAACACTATAGTACTTAATTATCTATTGTAATCTTATACTTTGCAGTTTTGTCAGCTTTTCCTTTGTGCTAAATATGATATCCCTCCCTTGGGAACTTTGTAGTGTCTGTGCAGACACTCTACCCACAGAAATTTGGTAATTTTTGAAAAAACAGCAGAACTTCCTGGAGAACAAAAAACCTAGAGTTGTTTCCAGGGATTTGAAAACTTAGAAATGGAAGCAAAGAAAAATAAATTATAGGATAGACTAGCTTTATATTTCTTTATCTTGGCCATAGCTCAAAGGAAATCCCAATAAATGTTGCATCTCCCTCATTCCTTTAACAAATATCACTGTAAGATGTAAACTTGCTATCTGGCAGCTCAGCTGCTGTCTTTTAGAAGTGGGTCTTATTTTGTCAAACTACCCCAATTTAAGATTCAGATAAGAATGTCAGCTTTCCAATACTTTATTGATGTGAATCTTATCAACAGATAGCAAGAGATTTATAATTTCCAGTCAAAAGTCTGTATTACCATTGCTAGCTTCCCCAGTGTAATATAGGCTAATTACCTGATGGTAGGGGACACGGCTAGAATGCTCATTTGGTTTAGCCATTTATAGTTTGTATTATGCCCCTGTAGCACAGCACTTTGGGGTCAGACAGCTCTCACCAATTAACCAACCTGGCTGGGAAATTATTAGGTTTTCTCTAATATGAAGAAAAATGGTATCATAGAAATATAGGCTGTGGTCAGGAGGATGAAAGGGAAAATACCTCTGGTTGTCATAGTTTAGGCAGTTTAAGATAAAGAGAAAGCTTTATTTTTTATTTTATTTTCTTTTTAGTGGGGGTGCCTGAGTTTTGACTTTAGATACTTCACCTGCCTCAGAAAAGACCTGGGTCTGTAGTTCTTTCTCAGCTGAGGAAGTCAGCCAGCTATCTTATGTTCCAATAGGCAGCACATTACAAACACTCTGCTACCAGCCTGTACATCATATAGTGCTTAGGCTGCTGTAGTTTAACCTGGTCTTAAAGTAACTTTTAACAGCTTTATGTAGTGGGAATTATTAAGGTGACACATTGGTGAGTTTTGTTGCTCTCTTCTGCATGAGCAGAGCTAGGCCAGATCTGTATTTTGCTTCCTACAAGCTTCTCAGTGTTAGATGAGAGGAGGAAACCAGTTTTTTATGTATAGAGAAATATGGATTATTCCAACTAGTTATCACTTGTATTTATCACTAGTCTTTTAGATTATCTTGGTCACTGTCCAGAAGTGAAGCTGACTATGACAGTTAGGTTTGTACTAATATACTTAGGGAGCTTGGAAGAACATGCTTTTTTTTTTTTTTAATTGGTATTATGTGACCTGACATTTATATAAATAATAAAAAATGGGGTTTATACCTGTGTATAATTCTGCCAGTTTGTGATGGAGTTTTTTCATGCCATACTCCTGGTTTTGGTTGATCTTTTTTCATGGTGTGCAATGAAGGACTATATGGTGAAGGAGGTTTGGCAATCTTAATTATGGCAATAAGGGATCAGTGTGCGTGAATCACCATTCTTACAAAAAAGGAGGTACCTTGACTCCACTTTATATGTCTATAGAGTTTGCTGGCAGTGTAGAGGAATGGCCATAACTACCCTGAGCATTAGAGTCATGGTGGAACCAGCTCTTTGAGTATGTCTCCTTCTTTCAGATGACTGTGGATGTGATGCCACTGTGAGATTTTGAGATTTCCCCTAATTCAGAGATTGGAGAAGCAATGCATAATTTAAATTTGTTTACTCTCACATTAATGTTTTAAAAGTCTTTAAAATTGAGAGCAAAGGGCTGTGCCTTTTCCTGCATTCTACTACATCATTGTCTGTACATTACTTAAAAGAATCTTAATAATAAAATAAGAAAAATCTACATAAAGATTAAGGTTTTAAAATTATATTTAAGAGCTTTAATAGCTAGTTAACCCTAAAATACTCAAGTTCTCATTATCACAGGTATTCAGTCACTATAAGGTGCAAAATAATTAGTTCCATGAAGAGAAGCATCTCAATGTTGTCCCAAATCTGGGTTCTTCATCCGATGTGCAAGAGCCAATCCACAGACAGAGCCGAGTTATTTATCACATGTTTGCGCAGAGATGGGTGTGTAAATTCACAAAACTAGCACACCTCAACACAAAATGAAACACTTTATACACTTTGAACAATTGTTTACAATTACATTTAGTCACACTTAATTTTCATTGGTTCTTACAAGCCTCATCTCCATTTAAAGGTACAGTATTCTTTCTTTTCACCACACCTTCTGTGGAGAGGGGGCTTTGTTAGTAGGGGGCTTGCTTTGCTTGAGGGTGGGTCTCTTAGTATGCTAATTATGACAGTTCACACATAGTTCAAGTATTTTTCTGTTTAGTCTCATTAACCATTTGGTTCTCCTTGAGCTTACCTTGTTATGCCCCAGTTTGACATATTTATGGTGTCTATTTCTTCACCCAAGGCCATGTCTTGTTAACTATTTGTAACATCCTCTGGTTTTCAAATTCTTTCTTGTTTTTCATTATAGATATTTAAATATTTTGTCTAAATTTCATGTTTAGTAACAGACTGACCTTCTATTAACCACGTATGTGCATCTGTTTGATCTAATACTGAGCCAGTCTACAACTGGACTAGTTTTGCATGGTAGCCATTCATAAAGGCTTCATTCAGTGTTATATGTAAATTGAGATTTTCCAGCATATATCTATTTTTCAGATGCTTGTTATTTTTCTGAAAATGTTGGTCTTGTGCTGACACTTCTGCTTGTGAAATTAACTGCAGGAAGTTTATAGAACAGCTTGATGCTTAAGAAAAATAATGAAATCTCTTTGCAAGAATAATATAGGTAGGTTTTTTTAAAGTCCAGTTGCTCAAAGCCTTAAAATTACTACATACTTGCTATGGAATTAAGAATTTATTGTTCAACACCCATATACATGAGAAATACCACTGATTTTAAATTTGCAAAATTCAAGGTTGAGGCTTTAAAGAAAACTATGTATTGCGTTACATACCGCTATTGAGAATAGAGCTAATGTTCAAAAAAACAAATGGTTTCTTCAGCATGTTCTATCTACAAAAATTTAGTGTCAGTATTAAAATAACTGTAATTCACACATTTTTGGTTTTTTGGACAGAGCAATATTTACAACATGGTCTTAAAAAGACAGAGATATATCTGTAGTTAGTATTTTAATAGCAGTTATTAAAAAGTAATACATAATGAGATATGAAGGTCCAAACAAGAACACCTGAATGTTCTCTTTCTTGACAAGAGGAACAGTTTCTATCATGATTTGAATTCTGCAGATCAACTTATTCTGGAATAGCATTTGGGTTTCTATTTGTATGCTTTCTTTTTCAGCCTACTACCTATAGAAACAAAAATTCAGTTTGGATAGAGGAGGGATTTGTGAGGTTGGCTCTTTTCAGTGGTGCTCCATGACAGGACCAGAGTCAATGGACACAAACTGAAACACAGGAGGTTCCATCTGAACAGCAGGAAACACTTATTCTATGAAAGTGACTGAGCACTCAAATAGTTTGCCCAGGATGGTAGTGCAGTCTCCCTTCTTAGATATATTCAAAAAGCATCTAGACATGGCCCTGGGCAACTGGCTTTAGGTGGCCCCTGCAGGGGGAACATGGTATCTAGCTTGTCCATGCCTGGAGTCCAGCATGGACTTTTACTGCTTGGTCTTCATAGCACAACTCACATATAACATGCTCATGCCTTGCCACAGAGGACAAGGGCACTGCCTCCAAATAAACCAGTAGCAGTGTCACCGAAATCAGGAATCAAGCCTCTTAACACCAATGTAGTATTAAGCAGCAGGCACTCCTTTATTGCAGCGCTGGGTGCTTGGTGGCATCTCCACAAATCAAGCACACCTGTGTAGGTTTTTACCGTTAAATTTATACACAAAATTACACGGTCATACACTTCCAATTACAATGATTGGTTAGAAATTTTCATATAATTGTAATATTTGCTGTGTCACCCTTCTCTGTTACTACGCTTGCGCAGGGGAAGGGTCTTCACCTGGGCAAGGGTCTTCTTGACCTGTGGGCGTGATTTTTAGTATTATAATGAAGGTAGTTTACTTCAGGTCATCTTAAAAGTTAGTTTTGTTGCCAAGTTGGAAGGCTGAAAATTGGTCTTGCCAAGCCATCCTATACACAATAGAACCTAGGTGCTCTGGTTATGGTCTAGAGAGTAAAGACTAAGGGTATTATAGTCTATAGCATAGGGACTTCAAGTAACAGTCTCAGATAATAAGCAGTACAGCGATTCATACATCATTGGTTAATAAGTGCTAACATGATTCCACCATGGAGGTTAACTCTTTAGAATCAAAATGTTCTTCTAACTAACTGTTACATAAACACAGAATATAGAAAGATTCAGTAAGATCTTAAGTAATTTGCCACAGCAGGAGCAGTTTGCTTGATGCAGCTGAGGAAGAAGTGGGTATCAACCACCTCTAGGAAATCATCAGGAACTAGTATTGTCTAGCTTAAGGTGCAGAATTAGAAGTGATGTGGAAGACATTTGTGAAGGAGGCTTGGGTGATGAGGGAATTGAGTTGGTAACAGTGGCCATAGGTCTGCCTTATATGTGAGATCCAACTTCTCTTATTCATTCCAAATAGTCTTCTAAAATAATGGAGATTGCCTTTTTGTGGAAAAATTTAGTAACACACTAAATTCTTACTTTTAAATAAAAAAAAGGATGTCTTGCTCTAAGCAAAATACTTGAAATGAAATGGCCAGATTAGTGAATGAGAGAGATTATGATTTTTATGGATAAACTCAATTCCTTTCTTTGTAGAATATTTTGATCACATATAGAATTCAACCTGTGAGCTTCTGTCACAAACCACTTTTTGTGATAGCTTCAGAAAATGACCTGTGTATTGCAAGTTGCTCTAATGATTTTTATATGTGGTTTCAATATTTGCAGATACTGAATTAATGGAACAACTAATCCATTTGCATTTTTATTTTTCATTTACTTTGTAATTTCTTTATTGGTAAAAATTAGTCTAAACCATGGCTATCAACAACTACTGATTAGACACTAATTTTAATTCTTTTATATAATCATCCATTTTTACATTGTCTAGTGTTGCTTGAGTAGATCAATGAATGCTCACAGTAGTTGTTATTCAAGTAGACCATTTTAGTTAATAATTGTAAAAGAATACCATAATTTCAGTATTTTAGATAGAAAAAAAAATAGTTTTCCATTTTAAGGAGGCAAAATATATGAAGAAATTAAACAATTTAAATTTTCTTTTTATGAAAAGCGTGGAAAGCAAATTTCAAAAATTTCAAATATTTTTAAATTTGGAAATGGAATGGAAATACAAATTATGAACAACCTGTAATGCATGCAAAAAGAAGCCATGGTTTGTAGTGAGACTGAAAGGAGAACTGAATAATTCATGAGAACAGGCTAAATAAGAATATTTCAGTGCAGCTACTTCAGGTTTGTTTACTGATAAATATTAATACCTGATATAAGTTTTTTAAATGTTTGTCGTATAGTGCAGGCTAGAAAAAATATAATACCTAAAGCACTGAAAATGCTTTATTTCTGGTTTTGAGACTTGATTGTCCTTTGGAGGAAAAACCCACCCAATCAAACATGAAAACGGAAAGAAACTCGAGTACATTACATAATGAAAGATAGAAATTTTAATTTCACAAACACCTAAGCCTAAATTACTGTGGAATGCCTATAACTATAAAATCCTTACAATTATAAAGCAGCACGCACTTACCATTATTTAGCAAGGAGTGATAAAACTGACATACTGTTGTAGCCACTCACACTTTGCATCATTCTGTCCTCCTTCCCACTCCCAGAAATATAGAGGTGAAATGGTTTTACGTAGTGTCCATAAACTACACAATGTAATGAAGTCTCAAATAATTTAGGACAATTAAAACCAACATTTTGAATACCTCCCTGTAACATCATGGTCCACAAACAAAAAATGAGCAACGTTAACAGAGTAAATTAAACTAATTTTTAGTAACTAGCATGAAGCAAAGAGCTAGTTCCCTTCTAGGTGAGAACTTTTTCTCCAGAAACCATTAGAACTGAGACTAATTAATTCAGTCTCGATCACTTGTGGTGTAATCACTTCCACAAAATGTTATTTTCCTTTTCCCTTCATCATCACAAAGAATTCCCTTTTGCCAACCTCTGTTTTATTACTGTATGATAGCATTGTTCAGATCTTTTGGCCATCCTCAGAGAAGCTTTCCAAAATGGGGCTTCAGTCCTCAAACAAATAACTTTCTGAGGAGGCTGTAGAAACTGTCCAACCCATATATTTACTTTGTCATGCTCCTTTCTATATGTCTTCTCCATTAACAAAGGTGTAAAAAAATGGCTCCTCCTAAAATGTGTTCACTTTAGAGCCATATCTCCTTCATAGGAATCAGTAGCGTCAGCATCTCCAAAAGTAATACATTTCTTTACATCTAAAAATGTGTGAGATAGATAGACTTATGTCGCTATGTGAACATTGCTATGTCTGTAGCTCAGTAGACAAAGAATTGTTCTGCATGGCTGCTACTATTACAGCAGCCATTTTATCAGGCCTTGAAAATTGTGAACTATTCCCTCAGGTTGAATGAATGGAGCTGGATTCCTCTGGTATCATTGCTAATTCAGCTTACAAAATTATAATCAAAATATATTTTTAAAAAAACTATTCAGACTTAATTAGATAAATGTTATCTTTAGGCATATTTTAAAATAAAGCTTTGTTAGGAAAGTTTAATGGTTAATAGAAATCCTAACAGATACAATTTTAAACTTTTTTTCCACCCTGTTTTGGAATAGTCTTTTTTTCTTTTTTTTTTTTTTTTTTTTTTTTTACCTGTTAAGTATAATTTACCATTTTTTCTTTTGCTCTGTTCTGTGTTAAAGTGATTTTTGAAGTGTGGAAAAGAGTGAACTCTGCTGGGGCAGATAACCATATCCATATAGGAACACTGTACCATGTGAAGTCACTCTCTCCTTTTACATTGTTTCATAACCAGGATAGTCTGGCACACATAGCAATTGAGAAGGACATCTAAGACCCATTTTCCATTGTTTATTAAGGCACTCTGACATGCATTAATGCCTCTCATATCATTTAGTTTAAATAATGCGAGCAAATGTGGAACTTGTGGTGAGACCCTTCAGAAAACCAGTCATATATCAAAGGAGGTGCTACATGGTTCTTTTTTTGAGATCACTGACAGGATTTTCAATAATTGACTTAATACTGTTGACATATGTTTGCCCAGTGATTTATTTTAGTTTGCTCAAATGCTTTATTCTGTAACATCAACTCTGTTGGACATATTACAGTGCTTCACACATGACCACTAAAGACAGACACTTCTAAGGTAGCATGGGATAATAAGGCATTAGTATGCAAGGAGGGATGATATTGTAATCAGGTTCATAATTATTAATACCCTTTTAATAGGCTACTCCCTCTTAGTTTGAGGCTGCAGTGCAGGGTATTTTGGATATTTTAGGTTGTTCAAGCTTTTAACATCATCAGTTTTCTCCATCACTGATGTTACTGTTGTCATTCTTAAGCTAGAAAACCTGTACATCTGGAAATTGTACATCTGTTCATGATTTTACTTGACATTACGACCTGATGCTCAGTTTAACCAAGTCCATTTTTTGCCTAAAAAAATCCCCAGAACTTTCTTGTCTGTTCTTTTTTGAAAATATAGATAATCTGAGAGGAATTAGCGTACGCACACAGATGCCATGCAAAAGAAAAGAAGGATAACAAGTTTACATTGTTATTCAGCAGTGTCATGGTTTAACCTCATCCAGCAACTAAGCACTATGCAGCCACTCACTCACTTCCTCTGTGCCCCCCTGCTCCCCCCAAGGGATAGGGAGGAGAATTGGGAAAAAGGTAAAACTTGAGGGTTGAGATAAGAACAATTTAATAGCTGAAATGAAATAATAATAATAACAACAGCAACAACAATATCAATAACAATCGTAATGAAAAGAAAAGAGGAGAGGAAAAAAATCTAAAGGGAAAAGAAAAAACTCCAAGCGATGCACAATACCATTGCTTACCACCAATGCTGACAATTGCTGACTGATGCCCAGCCAGTCCCCATGCAGAGATTCCCCCAGCCCTCGCCAACTCCCTCAGTTTATATTGCTGAGCATGACGTTCTATGGTATGGAATATCCATTTGGCTAGTTCAGGTCACCTGTCCTGGCTGTATTCCCTCCCAGTTTCTTGTGCCCCTCCAGCTTTCTTCCTGGCAAGGCCTGAGAAACTGAAAAGTCCTTGACTTAGTGTCATGGTTTAACCCTGGCCAACAACCAAGCACCACACACCCACTCGCTCACTCCCCCTCACCCAGAGGAATGTGGAGGAGAATCAGAAAGGAATGCAAACCTCAAGGATTCAGATAAGAACAATTTAATAGGTAAACCAAAAGCCGTACACACATGTAGAGGAATTATAGAGGACTGTATGAAAAATTTATTTGTAAAGAGGTTGTAATGATTGTTAAAAACATAAGGTATGAAATGTTAAAAAAAGGGGGGGGGAAGTGTAGAGGAATGAAGCTGGGTTAATTAGCATTGATAATATACAACTGTGGGGTGGTGGGTTGGCTGATGTAGATAAATTGCAGGTGTGGCTGGTTCTGTTAAGTGGTTGAGCAGCCAATGAAGAGAGAGCAGCCAAGGAAGAGAGAGGAGAAAGAAACAGAGAGAAGAGGGAGAAGTGTACCCTGGGTGAGGAGAGATAAGGAGAAAGCAGCAGAGGGACTGGCATGAAGAGTATGTTGGTATGAGGTGGTAAAAGACCTTGTTGCAGCTGGCTAGTTTTGAGAGTGCTGTGACGCACACAAGCAAAACAAGGATTTAATTCCCTGCTTCCCATCAGCAGGCAGGTGTTCAGCCATCTCCAGGAATGCAGGGCTCCTTCATGTGTAATGGTTACTTGGGAAAACAAATGCCATAATGCCAGATGTTGTCCCCTTCCTTTTCCTTTCCCCCAGTTCATATACTCAGCGTGATGTCATATGCCATGGAATACCTCTGTGGCTAGTTCAGGTCAGCTGTCCTGGCTGTGTCCCTTCCCAATTTCCCATGCCCCTCCAGCCCTCTTGCTGGCAGGGCCTGAGAAACCAAAAAGTCCTTGACTTAGTATAAACATTACCCAGCAACAACTAAAAACGTTAGTGTGCTATCAACATTGTTCTCACTTCATAGCCAAAACACAGTGCGCCAGCTACTGAAAAGAAAATTAACTCTATCCTGGTGGAAACCAGGACAAGGAGTTATTTCTGTGCATTCACACCACTTGCTTATTTTCCTCTCTAGGAGTCCAAGATAGTGTCACAGGCCTGAAAGAAGGACCTGAGATGTTCCAATGAGTAGTATGCTTTTCCATGCATCTAAGCAGCCTCGTACTCCAGTCCCAGACAGTGTTCAAAGAATGGCCATTACTAGCAGATAATAATCTTTATTTGCTGAAGCTTTATAGAATAAATTGATAGGTTTATGTTAGTCCTTCACAAAAAGATATTATGATTCAAATGTGGTTGCTACTTCAAATTCACGTTACTGATATTTTTTGTTAATTGCAATTAATATTTTAACTTTTAATATTTTAATTGATGCTACAAACCAGATCTTTGCATAAGTAAGAATGGCCTTTATTACAGGGTTTTCTAGGGAATCAAAAGTCTTTTACTCAGTTCTGAAGCCAGTTGTTATTACAATCTCTATGCTTTAATAACATGTTCTAGACTTGTTTGAGAAGAACATAAAGCTTATGCTAAATATGTTACTTGTAGTTGTTAAAAAAATTATTTTAAAGCACAGCTTAGGCTAATGAAAAATCTTTGGTAATTAACTGAATATTTCCTTTTTGCTTGGTTTAAAAAGATCAGTCCATCTTTGTTCCAGTTTTCAAATCTTTCCAGAATTATTCTTTAATTTCCTGGACAGTATGCTTAACACCTGGAAATATAATTTACAGGTCTGCACCTTTTTGATAGCAAGTGTGAGAGTACGTGGAGTAATAAGTTAATAAATGTCATGCATATTCTGTAGGGAAGAAATTAGCAGATCATTAGTGAACTGCAAGCGTCTCACTTTGCATTGTATGTGCATGTGTACTTTTGTAAAAGACTTATAGTCTTTATAGGTGATTCAGTCTTGTACCCTAACAGAAACATATTGCAGGAAGAAAGACTGCTGGAAATTAAAAGGCTCAGGTTCCAATACATGACAACTATAATGATTTGGCTTTCCTTTTTGTGATGATCTCCTGCTTATAAATTGCCAGAAGCAATATTCTTTACTTGCTTCTTCCATCTGAAGGATTTGCAAAGGTAATTAATTTCATTCTTTGATTCACTTCTTAGAAATACCTTATTTTTTTCTTTTCCTTTCCAAAAATGTAACCTGAATTCTTCTAATTTATCATGGTGGTTATTTTGAGGGTTGATAAAATCATGAATATTACTAGTAGTATTGTGAGCATTCCTTCTTGTACTGTTTGTAAAAGAATCATGTTTTGAAGCTTGATATAATTCTGAAAGAATATTAGAGTCTGCTGAAATTATCTTTAAAGTGCTTGGAAATTGCTCATAAAATGCATAAATTAATTTCCTTATGCTACATATGTATCTGTATGCATGCGTGGGAATATTTATAAACATAATACCAAAAAAAAGTGTGCAAGTTGCATTCTCACTTGTGTATATATAGGCACACTGAGATATATTAAAAAAAAATCTAGTCAAGATCTATCTAGTCAATACATATTTGTATGTTCAAACAGTCTGTAGCATCCTTCCCCTCAACATACACTTGTAATCTTTAACAAATCATTCTGCTAGTATAAAATAAGACTAAACTCTAAGCAATTTTAATTTACCTTTAGATGAAACAATAACATAATGACATATCTGGAGTATTACTTTCTGCATTTTGGTCACGGCAGGGTTTTTGGGGATTTTTGGTTTGTATTTTTTTATGTCTACCATACAATGACAAAGGTTTATTTTCCCTTTGTTCTTTTCAGAGTGCTGCAGCAGCTCCCAGTCCAGTGCTAGGAAACATTCCCCCAGGAGATGGCATACCAGTAGGTCCTGTACCACCGTTTTTTTTTCAGGTATTCAGAAAAATTATGATTATAGGAACTTTAGGATAGAAAATCCTCCATAATACTGTTTAAAAGTTTGTATAAAGGGTCCTCTTCTAAACTATATGCCATTATACAGTACAATACTTGAGAGGATCTTTTTAACAAAAGTAAATAGATGGAAAGGAAAGGATCTTTCTAACCGACAAATATTCAATTTGTGAAATGGTACAGTGCAACTCATTTCAGAATTTCAGGAATAAGAAATGGTGCCAGCTGGTTGGAGCTTGAAAATGCTTGAATATAATTTTATAACAATTTGTTATGAAAAAATATTAGAATTGAATAATGAAATAAGAACTTTGTTGGTCATGCCACAAGCCAAACATTTAAGATGTTCAAATTTCAATGAAATTTAGACCTAGACAATTAAGAATATACTACTGAGCATCTGTTGGCATTGAGGATCTCAACCCAAAGGCCTAAAAACAAGCCAAGGAATTAGAGCATATGTTGCCTCTCATAAGATTTGTCATAAATGAAATTAAATAGCCAGTTACCACTTTGGATACTAGCAGTACAGAATACAAGGATGGAAAAATTTGCAACTTATAGCGTAAGGCCAAACTACAATGGTAGTCAAAGATTGGATTGCTCATATAAGTGAGCTTGCATCTCCTGGTCACCAAAGCTCAGTTCTTTTTCTCTTCACTGGCAAACTCTGCAGCAGTAGGAGCAAATGCCACCCTGGAATTGAAACAGTGCTTTAAGATGCGGCACAATAGAGATTTCCACTTCACATACTTGAGCTCATAGAATCATAGAATCATTTAGGTTGGAAAAGACCTTTAAAATCAAGTCTAACCATTAACCTAGCACTGCAAGTTCACCACTAAACCATACCCCTAAGTGCCACACCCTTTCATGATGTGAAAGGAACAATTCAGATTTCCAGGACCATGATCTGAGGAGATCATCATGACAGAAAGCTTCTGTTCCATAAAAACCAAGTGTTGAAATCCAGGTAGAGATACAAGCTAGCATCATTTTCCTTCTTCCATGAGATACATAGACAAAAGAAGCTATTTAATCTGAAAAAAAAAAGTGATGTTTTACTTTCTTACATCTTTACAACTCTTTATTCTCTTAGCAAAATGGTGATTGTAAAAAATGGCAGGATAGTAGCAGTCTTTATTTCATTTTTTTTGTTCTGTAAGTAAGTGACAGTGGATTATTTGTGTGGCGTTCCTTTTCCCAGAGTCATGGGGGAAAGAGCGCTATGTTGCAGTATTGATACCTGTCTAGAAAAATACAAAACCTGGCATGAGCATGTTGTTTCCTTGATTGACTCAGAATCTGAAATGCAGGTTTTAGAATCATAGAATCATAGAATAGTTTGGGTTGGAAGGAACCTTTGAAGGTCATCTAGTCCACCCCCCCCTGAAATCAACAGGGACATCTTCAACCAGATGAGGTTTCTCAGAACCCTATCCAACCTGACCTTGAATGATTCCAGGGATGGGGCATCTATAACCTCTCTGGGCAACCTATGCCAGTCTTTCATTTTACTCATCATAAAAAATGACTTCCCTATATCTAGTCTAAATCTACCCTCTTTTAGTTTACAACCATTACCCCTTGTCCTATTGCAACAGGCCCTACCAAAAAGCCTGTCTCCATCTTTCTTATAAGCTCCCTTTAAGTATTGAAAGGCTGCAATAAGGTCTTCTTGGAGTCTTCTCTTCTCCAGGCTGAATAACCCCAACTCTCTCGACCTTTCTTCAGAGGAGAGGTGTTCCAGCCCTCTTATCACCTTTGTGGCCCTTCTTTGGACCCGCTCTAACAGGTACATGTCTTTCCTGTGCTGGGGGGCCCAGAGCTGGATGCAGTACTCCAGGTGGGGTCCCACCAGAACAGAGTAGAGGGGGAGAATCACCTCCCTTGACCTGCTGGCCACACTGCTTTTGATGGAGCCCAGCATATGGTTGGCTTTCTGGGCAGGAAGTGCACATTACCTGCTCATGTCCAGCTTTTCATCCACCAACACCCCCTAGTCCTTCTCCACAGGGCTGCTCTCAGTCCATTCATCCCTCAGACTGTATTGATATCGGGGATTGCCCTGATCCAAGTGCAGGACCTTGCACTTGGATTTGTTGAACCTCACGAGGTTCGCATGGGCCCATTCCTTAAACTTGTTAAGGTCCCTCTGGATGGCATCCCTTCCCTCAAGTGAATCAACTGCACCACTCATCTTGGTGTCATCTGCAAACTTGCTGAGGGTGCACTCAATCCCACTGTCTCTATCATTGATGAAGATATTAAATAGTACTGGTCCCAATACAGACCCCTGAGAGGCACCACTCATCACTGATTTCCATCCAGACATTGAGCTGTTGACCACTACCCTCTGGTTGTGACCACCCAACAAATTCTTCATCCACTGAACAGGTCACCCATCAGATCCATATCTCTCCAATTTAGAGAGAAGGATGTTGTCAAAGGCCTTACAGAAGTCCAGATAGATGACATCTGTAGCTATTCCCTTGTCTATTGATGCAGTCCCTCCATCAATACTTTTAATACATGAATTAAAAATACTTGAAATTTCAAAATATCTGAAAGTTTCCAGTCACAAAATCTTCAGGATTTGGCAGAAGTGAGTCCAATATACAGGAAAAATTTGTGTTGTTTAAGTTTCCTCCATAGCGGAAAGTCTTTCCTTTTCTGTTCCACTAAAGCTTCCATTCTCTTCCACAAAAAGCCTCAGTACTGGCTTCATATCTCAGAAGAAAAAGATTCTTGTTTGTCAGTATCTGAGTTTAGTCTTATTTAAAGCCTCACAGACAGCCTACTCTTTTTCCAAGACCTGGGACTAAAAATAAACTGAGAAAGATCTATTTTCACTGTAACATTTTGTAACATTAATTAGAGCTATAATCAACTCAAAAATATGTCATTAATTTTTTGCAAGGCAAGTTTCAAGAACTGATCTATGCAGTCCAATTTGTTTGGACTTCTCCAGAGATTACCATTCACCAATTCTTAAAATTGCTGAGTCCTTTTCATCAAGTATCTCTGTAACATGCAAGACCTGAAATGAGTCCTTTGTAGTTTTAGTTGCCAGAAATCTACTTTCTTCAGTTGAATAGCTTAGTTAAAAAAAAAAAAACAAAACACATTTTCCAAGAGAGTATTAGTTTTCTCTGTAGTTAAATGTTTAAGAATATATATAAAGAAATAACATTTTAGTTAGAAAATCCAACTGTAGGTTTGATAGCAAATATATTAATATGGTTGGGAGCAATCCTGAAAAAAGTATGTTAAGCCAAAATTAAGTCAGTGTACGGAAACTATAATGTCTGTATAAAGTAAATACACGTACAGTCCATGATAACGTGCTGTGGTGTTGGGATGAGTGTCTATTGTCAAGAAGCAGTTAATATCTGGTTGTAATGCCTCCAGAGCTGAATCTTACTGATATAAATTTATCTGAGGACAAGAAAATATATTGGCAGACATCAGCCAATAATAACGTGGACCTTGAAAACTGAGGGACATCATCTGTTTCTTAAAAAGTAGGTGAAAAGAAAAAATAAGAAAGACAAACTCAAGGGCAAAACATCCTGCTTTAACTACTGCCTTTCTAGTACATCTTTAAGTAGTAAATGAACTTCCATATACTCTTCTGCAGCTCCACTAATCGTGACATCACAAGAGTAAACCAAACCACAGAAAATATGTTCACCTGTCTTAGCCTGAATACTGAGGAACTCCAGTCCCTTTCTTATGAATTACCAGTCTTCTTCCACTGAAGGATGAAAATTTACACTTGGACCTGCAATTCACTCCTAGATTATGGAAATGAACAATTCTGGTCTTTTTAAGAGTGGGAAGATTATAGAAATAGTGGTAGAATGGTACTTATATATATATATATATATATAGTTCAGTAAGACTATATTTAGTTTAGTAAGACTTTCTATTACAAAAACATTGTAACACTTCAATGTTTTGCAAACTACAATTTATTTGGAGGATTATCCTGAAATGATAAAACTGCCTTTTGTTGCATTCATGAAAATGTTTGGATTGGTCTAAGTTATAGCTGTCAACAACCACTATCTTCCAGCTCTACTTGGCTAACTCTGAATTGCTAGGTCACTTAAAATCATTTCATTTTTCATCAGTACTGGCTCTTAGTTTTGCACTGGAACTTGATTTCAGTGTGTGGTGCAAACTACTAAGACACAAGCAAAATGCATTCTCTTGCTACAGCAGTTGCTTCTCATCAGACAGTTCAGAGAAAGGTGGAAATTAGGTAGGGACTGTGCTAGGAACCAAGAAACCTTACATGAGTTCACTGGAACTGCTGCCCACTGCTGTTAATTCTGTCCTTTATTTTTTATAAAAGAAAAAGAAACCAGTACATTAGTATGACACAGTAATTGCTCCTATAGTCAAACACTGGAAGCTTTTCTAAATGTGGTGAGTTGACCCTGGCCAACAGCCAAACACCTACACAACCTTTCACTAACTTCCCTCTCCTGTGGAACAGGGAGAAAATAGAAGGAAGACAAGGAGACTCATGGTTGAGAAATTCACAGTTTATTAGGGAAAGTAAAAGCTGTGTGTGTAAGGAAAGCAAAAAAGGAAATAATTCACTATTTCCCCTTGTCAATCAGATGTTTAGTCATGGCCAGGAAAGTAGGGCCTTGTAGAAGAATGGCTGCAGAAGCATGGCCTTAGAATCTCTGAAGATCTGCACAATCCAGGCCTGGTATTAGAATAGGCCTGCAATTAGAATTGTGCTGAAGTTGCTGTGCTGAAGACAACAAGAAAGGTAGCCTTGAGCTATTCTTGAATCCTGAGACCAAGTAATTATGTTGTGCCAACAGGCCGTGGCTGTAACAAGATACAGCTGCTGGGAAAGCAGGTGCAAGGCCAAGAAAGATAGGGAGCGGTATGGGAAAATAGGGAGTAGCAAACTACAAGGCTGAAGCATAGCAACACAATTAGCTACATGGATAGAATGCTTATTTTAGTCATGATAATTAGGGGTGTGAGAATCGCACATGTTTAGAGACTACTAACCAATTATATTTCTGCTTTACGAATATGCATGTGTATCGGTTCTATATAAGTAGTGTTAGAAACTAATAAAGTTGAGCAAGATGCATAACTCGTATTGAGCGTCTTCTTGACTCCGGCGAACCCTTCTTCCAACAGGGCCTCATCACACATTAACAGTTACTTATGCCATAACAAATAACATAACAGACAAATGCCATAACCACAAACATCTCTGCTTCCTCCTCTTTTCCCTGAGCTTTTATTGCTGAGCATGACATCATATGGTATGGAATATCCCTTTGGTCAGTTGGGGTCAGCTGTCTTGGCTGTGTCCCCTCCCAACTTCTTGCACACCCCCAAGCCACTGGGGGTGGGGTGGGGGGTGGGGGTACAGAGTGGGAAAAAAGAGAAAACCTCGATGCTGTGCAAACACTGTTCATCAACAGCTCAAACACTGGTGTGTTGTTAACACTGGTTTAGTCACAAATCCAAAACACAGCACCCTACAGGCTTCTATGAAGAAAATTAACTCTATCCCAGCCAGACCAGTACACAACTATAGCATGCTCAAATCAAAACTTGTTATCTTGGGCCTCATGTTGAGTGCCAAAAGGACGGTGGTGGGTTGACCCCAGCCAACAACCAAACACCCAGATAGCTGCTCACTCTATACCCTCTCCCACAGGATGGGGAGAAAATGGAAGGAAGAAGACTCACGGATTGGGATAACGACAGTTTAATAGGGAAAGCAAAACCTGCATGTGCAAGCAAAGGAAAAGGAGGAATTAATTTACTACTTTCCATCAGCAGGCAGATGTTTAGCCACTTCCTGGAAAGCAGGGCCTCAGCACACATAATGGTTACTTAGAAGACAAATGCGATAATCACAAATGTCTCCACTTCCTCCTCCTTTCCCTGACCTTTTATTGCTGAGCATGACATCATATGGTATGGAATATCCCTTTGGTCAATCTGGGTCAGCTGTCCTGGTTGTGTTTCCTCCCAGCTTCTTACATACCCCTGTTTTGCACCTTTGCACCAGGAGGTGCTGGTCCGTGATGATCCAGCAAGAAAGGTACTCAGACTCTGTAAGGTAACATTTAAAATGCTATTTATTAGAGTTAACACTATAAGAAGAGAAAAACATAGATAATCTTATGCCCCTTTAGATGCTGGGAACCCCAAGCACTGAACATGACCCACATGCAGCATACTGTGCAGACCCAGTCCATAGAGGAGACTCCCACATTTAGGTCATTCAAACTATTATAGGCTTTTTTTTGCAAGGAAACAACTCTATTCATTATTTCTGCTGGCAAACAGAAAGGATGCTGTCATGAGAACTTCTTGCTGCACTGTTAGATAAAGACAAGGCCATGCAGGTGACATAATCGAAGTGAAAGGGAGTTGTCTGCAGGATCCTCTGGTACAATGAGCTGATCAAGTTTATCCTGCAGCCAAAGGATTTATGCAGCACAGCACAGACCTGGGCCTACTCAGTTTAACTGTTATGTGGATCACTGAATCCTCGACATACAGTGGTCTCCCGGTCAGGATTACTACATTCCACCCCTTGATGCACATACAGTTTACCTTTCTTAAATATAAGTTACAGATTATATTAGTAAGCAGTTCAGCTAATAGAAAGTTTCTTATACATAAGCTAGTCACTACAAATAATAATAGTACAAGGATAATGACAAATAAAACAAATACTGGTTGTGAAAATAAGTGTAGAAGAGGAATGATATTAGGCTAGCATAGTAAAGCACAGCACTGACCTGGGCTTGCTCAGGTTGTTACATGCATGCCTAACTCCTCGATGTAAAATGGTCTTGTCAGGACCACTACAACTTCCAGCCTACTCACTGACTGGTATAGTGAGAAAGAGAAGGCCTTGATGCTGTGCAAGCACTGATCAGCAACAGCCAAAACATTGGTGTGTTATCAATGCTGTTTTAGTCACAAATGCAAAGCACAACACCATACCAGATGCTATGAAGAAAGTTAACTCCATCCCAGCCAGACCCAGTACAGTATGTATTTTAATATAGATTTTAATTTCAGAGCTACATATTTTTTATCTACAGGACCTTGTCTTCTTTCAGTACATAGGATAGGTTATTCTCTGGAAATAAATAGGTGTTAAACAGTAACTGAATCTGTTCCTGCTTCATTAGCTGCAAAACCCAATGTGTGGGACTACTGGAAGAGAGAACAGTTTTGTGATATGAAGCTCTTAAATCCCAAATAGCAGAACCTAAAAAATAATTAATTGACTTTGTATCTGGCTGTAATGGTGGGTCAAATGCAGTTCAATGACTGGGATTTCTGGAGAGTCAACATATCCGAAAGTTCCTTTCTTAGATAAGGAGCCTCAGAGAAAGCTAATGGCTAGAAATTAGAGTGCTAGAGTAGATCTTAAAACTATGTGATTCAAAGAAATCACCTCACAGTCCGCAATTGTAAAGTAAAGAACACCTTTATTGGCACTGGGAGAACGTAGGGGTTAGCACCTCCCTGTACGTGTCTGACAATTTTTGAAATTACAGGTCAATTATACCTTTTGGCTATCTGATAATAGTTATCACATGCGATGCATACTAATGGCAGAGGTTCCTATCTCTAGGGTCCATATAGGGTGGACCTCTGGTACTTAGGCGGAGGTCCTCCCTTTACCTGGGCCCTGCTCACCTCGAACGTGGCAGTAGGTATTCTCTTATTGTTTGTTTGCTTTTATCTTATGAATACCATCCCTGCTTATAAGCTTATTTACAGAAGCAGAAGCATCGGCGCCTAATATGTTTTCAAAACAGGGTCATGCTAGCATGTCATGCCTATCTATCTCACTCCACTCACACTGTATTTCAACTGTCAGGCAATTGTTACTGAACTAACAAGCAATGCCCGAACTCCCGTTTCACGTGTGCAGTTCATTCCTAAGTTAGCTACATTTCTCCTGAGTAATCAAAGATAAGTAATTTCTTTTATCTTTTTTCTTGTTTTTCCACAAATAAAAAGGAATGCCATAAGACAAAAATTGTTTTTAAAGATTATGAATTACTTTGGCAATAGAAATTATAAAACTATCTCAGATTCGATAAGGATAAGATGACTATATACATGTCTGAAATTCTCATCTAAAATAGTCTTGCTTCCAGTCACATTTCCTCTCAGGTATGTCTGTTCCAGAGTGAGCTCCTCCATGGGCTGCAGGGAATATCTGCTCCAGTCCCAATGAACACCTCCTCCCCTTCCTTCTCTTACCTTGGTGTTCCCTCTGCTGTTTCTCACTTTCTCCCCTTCCTTCTGTCTCTGTCCAGCATTTTTGCCTTTTCTTAAATATGTTTTCACAGAGGCACCACCAACTCCACTGATGGGCTCAACTGTGGCCTGGAGTGGGGCCATTGTGGAACCAGCTGGAACTGGCTGTGTCCGGCACAGGGCAGCCCCTGACCTCTTCCCACAGAGGCCACCCCTGCAGCCCTCCTGCTACCAAGACCTTGCCACCTGCACTCAATACAGCCACATTCATTACATTGATGATCTGTGCTGTATATGGAGTTACAATGTGAGGAAAGCACTTAGCTACTATGTTAACACAATAATTTAGGACATTTTCAAACATCAGAGTTAGTAATTTGCAAATGTCTCAGTATACCTGTCTACAGAGATCAACACGACCTAGTCTTCATCCCTAATTTTGCAGCCCTATCTGATACTGAAATAGTAGGAGTGCAGTAGGAGTGAAATAAGAGTGTAGCAATTATTTACCTTCAAGTCTAGATATTAAAGGATGCATATAATATCTGCAGTCAGTTTTACACAAGGTTCTAATAGAACAGCAGCAGTTGTTGTTGCCGTGTGTTGAGAGGAGTGCAAGGCTTATAAGGTACCTGGGGGTGTCTGAGGGGTTTTCTGGGCCCCCGGCACCCTTGGCCTGTGTGTGTGGAGGGATCGTCCGGCAGATCTCATGAGAGGGGCCAGAGAGAGGTGGTGCTGGCGGTCCCCGCAGCTATTTCAAACCGCTAGGGAGCGTCAGCGACCAGGGCATAGCGTGGTAGTTCACGTGCAAACAGGGAGCAGTGCCTGAGGAGACCCGTGCAGCAGTTTGCTCAGTAGGGCGGCACACTCTACCAGTTGGGCTGCTGCCTGCTCTGCTCACCAGCAGGCTTAGGCTACAGCACCCATGGTCTCCCCAGCTAGCTGGTGTCTGTGTATGCCTACCGAGCACGTTGAGGCCTCCAGGGAATTAGAAAGGCATATTAAGCAGTGCTTTGAGATCATTGGAAGCATGGTGGCAGAGATCAGGTGAGGGCTGTGCTCTGCAGCAACTGGGAACCATCTACCTAGCCAGGCTAGCCTGCGATGAGTGGAGGCAGCCATCCAGACAGAGATTCCTATCAAGGAAGCTGCTGTCCAGGTGGAGGGCTTTAAAGTCTGTACCCCACACTCCTGGGTGGAGGAGGGTGGAAGTTCCACCTGTGGGAGGTGTGCTCTGGTGGAGGCACTCAGGCAGCAGGTAGAGGAGCTGCAGGAGGAAATCAGTTATGCTGTATTAGACGTGGGGAGCAAGAAATAGAGTACTGAGGCATTGCAAGAAGAAATACTAGGGCCTTGTGGCACTGACCTCCAAGGACTACCAGACAAGGAGCATCAACAGCAAACATATAGCACCTTGAAGAAGGAGGTGCCATAGTCTGTGGTGACCCATGAGAACAGGATATCACTTCACCCTATTTCCTCATATATACCAACCAGCAACAGATGCAAAATCTTAGCAGTGGATGAAACCAATGAGCAAGACTCACAGGGAGAAACTGCACCAGTTGCACACATTAAAAGCTGCAAAAGGAAGCAGTGAGTGCTAGTAGTGGGTGACTCTGCTGAGAAGCATGGAGACATCCATCTGCCAGCCTGGTATAGAGTCAAGGGAAGTTTGCTGCTTGCCAAGAACCAAGATCCAGGATGTCACAGAGAGACTGCCACAAGCGGTAAAAAGCACAGACTACTGTCCCTTACTTCTTTTCCATGTGGACACCAATGACATGGTAAAGCATAACCTAGGCAAGATCAAGCAGGACTTCAGAGCCCTGTGGGCACAAGTGAAGGGGACAGGAGCTCAAGTGATCTCCTCTTCTATCTTGCCAGTCAGGGATAGAAGTGTAAGCAGAAGTTGACTCATCATGCAGATCAACACCTGGGTTTGTGGCTGGTGTCGTCACCAGAGCTTTGGTTTGTACAATCATGGGATGTCATTCAATGAATACAGATTATTGGGGATAGATGAGATCCACTTATCTAGAAAAGGAAGGAGAATCTTTGCTGGCAGATTGGCTGACTTAGTGAATCACATTTTAAACTAATGAACTTGGGGGATGATGTTCAAAGCTGTGACACTTGTGTACTCACAAGCAACAGGGTGGATAAGCACACCTAGTAGATGAATGAGGAATGCCCCTCAACCCTCCAAAAAGGTTCCGCCAAAAAGGTGAAACAGTTGGCGGTCCAACTGAAGTGTCTCTATACCAGTGCATGCAGCATGGGTAACAAGCAGGAGGAGCTGGAAGCCACTGTGTAGCTGGAAAGCTATGATCTGATTGCTATCACTGAAACTTGGTGGGATGAATCACATGGCTGGAGTTCTGCAATTGATGGCTATAAACTGTTCAGGAGGGACAGGCAAGGAAGGGGGGGGGGGGGGAAGTGTTGTTCTCTGCATTAAAAAAATGGATTGATTGCACAAAGCTGTCCTTGAAAAACAACAGTGTACAGGTTGAGAGCTTACGGGTGAAAATTAGTGACCAAGCCAACAAAAGAAACCTTGTGGTTGGTGTTTACTACAGGCTGCCTGATCAAAGGGAGCCTGTTGATGAAGTGTTCTTACTTCAGCTACAGGAAGCATCATACTCACAGGCCCTGATCCTGCTGGGGGACTTCAATCACCCTGACATCTGCTGGAAAAGCAGCACAGCAAGCTGCAAGCAGTCCAGGGGACTCTTGGACTTCATAGAGGATAGCTTCCTAATTCAGGTGATAGACATTCCAACCAGAGGCAAAGCATTACTGAACCTGTTGCTAACTAATGCAGAGGAACTTACTGTAGAGGACAAGAGTGGCTGTAGCATGCCCTGGTGGAATTCATGGTCTTGAGGAATATAGGCCAGGTGAGAAGTATAGTCAGGACCCTAAAACTTAGGAAAGTGAACTTTCAGTTAAGGAATTAGTGGGTATAAACCCCTGGGAAACTGCCCTCATGGATAAAGGAGCAGAATAGAGCTGGCAACTCTTTAAGGACATTTTTCTTAGTGCACAAGAGCTCTCAATTCCCATGTGCAAATCAGGCAAGGAAGGCAGGAGACAAGCATGGCTGAGTAAGGACATCCTGGTCAAACTAAAGTGTAAGAAGGAAATGCACAGGCAGTTGAACCAGGGAAATATATCCTGTGAAGAATACAGGGATGCTGCCCAGGTGTACAGAGGTGGGCTCAGGAAAGCTAAGGCACAGCTGGAGCTGAATTTGGCAGGGAATGTGAAGAATCATAAGAAGGGCTTCTACAGGTACATTGGTCAGAAAAGGAAGGAAAAAAAATTGTAAACACACTCCCCCCACCCCCAATAAATGAGACAGGAGATCTGGTGACAGTGGACATGGAGAAGGCTGAGGTACTCAACAACTTTTTTGATTCTGTTTTCACTGGCAGTCTCTCTTCCCACATCTCTCAATCCCCTGAACCTCAGGGCAGGGACTGGGGAAATGAAGTCCCTCCCATCATAGGAGAAGATCAGGTTTGAGACCACCTGAGGAACCTGAACATACACAAGTCCATGGGACCTGATAAGATGCATTCCAGGGTCCTGAGGGAATTGGCTGATGTAATTGTCAATCCACTCTCCATCATTTTTGAAAAGTTGTGACAGTCAAATGAAGTCCCTAGTGACTGGGAAAAAAACATCACACCCATTTTAAAAAGGTTTAAAAAGGAGGACTTTGGGAATGACCCACCAATCAGCCTTACCTCCGTGCCTAGTAAGATCATGGAACAGATCCTTCTGGAAGACATATGAAGACATATGGGTGACAGGAAGGTGATTAGAGACAGCCAACATGACCCCCCCAAGGGCAAATAGTGCCTGACTAATCTAGTGGCCTTCTATGATGGAGTGACTGTGCTGGTGGACAAGGGAAGAGCAAAGAATGTCATCTACCAGAACTTCTGTAATGCCTTTGATATGGTCCCCCACAATATTCTTGCCTCTAAATTGGAGAGATAGGGGTTTGATTGACGGACTGTTGGATAAGTATTGGCTGGATGACCACATCCAAAGAGTCAACAGCTCAGTGTCCAAGCAGAAACCAGTAACGAGTGGTGTCCCTCAAGGGTCCGTACTGGGACCAATACTATTCAGTATCTTCATCAATGATATGGACACTGGGATTGAATGCATTCTCAGCAAGTTTGCAGATGACACCAAGATGAGTGGTGCAGTTGATTCACTTGAGGGAAGGGATGCCATCCAGAGGGACCTTAACAAGTTTAAAGAATGGGCCCATGCGAACCTCATGAAGTTCAACAAAGCCAAGTATAAGGTCCTGTACCTGGGTCGGGGCAATCCCTGATATCAATACAGTCTGAGGGATGAATGCATTGAGAGCAGCCCTGCGGAGAAGGACTTGGGGATATACTGGTGGATGAAAAATTGGACATGAGCCAGCAATGTGCACTTGCTGCCCAGAAAGCCAACCATATGCTGGGCTGCATCAAAAGCAGCATGGCCAGCAGGCCGAGGGAGGTGGTTGTCCCCCTCCACTCCGCACTTGTGAGACCCCACCTGGAGTACTGCATTCAGCTCTGGAGCCCCCAGCACAAGATGTGGACCTGTTGGAGTGGGTCCAGAGGAGGGCTACAAAAGTGGTCAGATCACTGTAACACCTCCCCTCTGAAGAAAGGCTGAGGTTCAGCCTGGAGAATGCTCCAAGGAGACCTTATTGTGGCCTTTCAATATATAAAGTGCTTATAAAAAAGATGGGGAGAGATTTTTTTACCACTGACAGGACAAGGGATAACAGTTTTAAACTGAAAGAAGGTAGATTTAGATTGGACATAAGGAAAAAATTCTTCACTATGAGGGTGGTGAGACACTGGAACCCATTGTCCAGAGAAGCTGTGGATGCTCCATCATTGGAAGTGTTCAAGGCCAGGTTGGATGGGGCTTTGAGCAACCTGATCTAGTGAAAGATGTCTCTGCCCATGGCAGGGGGATTGGAGCTAGATGATCTTTAAACATCCCTTCCAACGCAAACTATTCTATGATTCTATGAAAATAATATGAGGTGAGGTAAACTCATTCAATTGTGATCAGAAGGGAATAGTTCATAGAATTAAAAAAAATTAACAAATAATCTTATTTGCAGATTCTGGTGTGAGGACAGATTTTTTCACAACAGTTGTACTTATCCTTTATTGGAAGCATCAGGGAACATTGCCACAAAGGATGAGGAAAAGGCTGGGGTACTCAATGCTTTCTTTGCCTCAGTCTTTAATAGCAAGACCAGTTACCCTCAGGGTACTCAGCCCCCTGAGCTAGAAGGCAGGGACAGGGAGCAGAATGAAGTCCCCACAGTCCAGGAAGAAACAGTTAGTGACCTGCTGCTCCACTTAGACATGCACAAGTCTATGGGGCCAGATGGGATCCACCCAAGGGTACCGAGGGAGCTGGTGGAAGAGCTCACCAAACCACAGTCCACCATTTATCAACAGTCCTGGATAACTGGGGAGGCCCCATTTGAATGGAGGTTAGCCAATGTGACGCCCATCTACAAGAAGGGCAGGAAGGAGGAACCGGGGAACTACAGACCTGTCAGCCTCAGTACTAGGGAAGGTTTTGGAGCAGATCATCCTGAGTGCCATCACGTGGCATGTGCAGGACAACCAGATGATCAGGCCCAGTCAGCATGGGTTTATGAAAGGCAAGTCCTGCTTGACAAACCTGTTCTCCTTCTATGACAAGGTGACCAACTTAGTGGATGAGGGAAAGGCTGTGGATGTTGTCTATCTGGACCTTAGTAAAGCCTTTGACACTGTCTCCCACAGCATTCTCCTAGATAAACTGGCTGCTCATGGCTTGGATGGGTGTACTCTAAGCTGGGTAAAAAAATGGCTGGCTGGCTGAGCCCAAAGAGTGATGGTGAATGAAGATACATCCAGTTGGTGTCTGGTCACAAGTGGTGTTCCCCAAGGCTCAGTAGTGGGGCCAGTTCTGTTTAATATCTTTATCGATGATCTGGACAAAGGGATTGGGTGCACCCTCAGTAAGTTTGCAGAAGACACCAAGTTGGGGAGGGAGTGTTGATCTGCTTGAGGGTAGGAAGGCTCTGCAGAGGGATCTGGACAGGCTGGATTGATGGGCTGAGGCCAGTTGTATGAGATTCAACAAGGAGAGCTGCTGGGCCCTGCACTTGGGTCACAATAACTCCATGCAATGCCACAGGCTTGGGGAAGAGTGGCTGGAAAGCTGCCTCGTGGAAAAATGACCTGTTACTGTTGATTGACAGCTGGCTGAACATGAGCCAACAGTGTGCCCAGGTGGCCAAGAAGGCCATTAGCATCCTGGCTTGTATTCAAAACAGTGTGGCCAGCAGGACTAGGGCAGTGATTGTCCCCCTGTGCTCAGCACTGGTGAGGCTGCACCTCTAATCCTGTATTCAGGTTTTGGGCCTCTCACTACAAGACACTGAGGTGCTGGAGAGTGTCCAAAGAAGGGCAACAAAGCTGGTGAAGGGTCTAGAGCACAAGTCTTATGAGGAGCAGCTGAGGCAAGTGGGGTGGTTTCATCTGTAGAAAAGGAGACTCAGGGGGGCCTTTGTTCCTTACAACTGCCTGAAAGGAGGTTGTAGACAGGTGGGTGTCAGTCTCTTCTCCCGAGTAACTAGCGATAGGATGAAGGGAAAGAGCCTCAAGTTGTGCCAGGGGAAGTTTAGACTGGATATTAGGAAAAATTTCTTCATTGAAAGGGTGGTCAAGCATTGGAACAGGCTGCCCAGGGAGGTGGTGGAATCACCTCCCCTGGAGGTGTTTAAACAACGCATAGATGCGGTGCTTAGGGACATGGTTTATTGATGAACTTGGCAGTCCTGGGTTAACAGTTGGACTCAATGATCTCAAAGGTCTTTTCCAACCTAAATGATTCTAAAAGTATCCTTAAAAAACCCCAATTGCTCACCACCAACCAACCAATGCCCAGCCAATCCACAAGCAGCAGTCCCCTCGCCAACCTTCAGCCTAATTTTATTGCTGAGTGTGACATCATATGGTCTGGAATATCCCTTTGGTCAGTTGGGGTCAGCTGTCCTGGCTGCGTCCCCTCCCAACTTCTTGTGTACCGCCAGCCTACTTGCTGGCAGGGTGGTGTAAGAAGCAGAAAAGGCTTTGACACTGTATAAGCACTGCTCAGCAATAACTAAAACATCCCTGGGTTTCACACTGATTCCAGCACAAATCCAAAACATAGCCCCATGCAAGCTACTATGAAGATATTTAACTCTGTCCCAGCCAAAACCAGCAGACAAATGTAATCTTTTCACAACTGTCATTAAACATTTATTCTCCAGTTTGTAAAACCTCTGTATTTTAAATTTCTTTCTAGTATCTTTTTGGAACATGTGATTATATAGAAGATTATTATTACAACTTTCATCTGATTTTGACATGTGAAAGGTTCAGTTATTTTTTTCCTGAAAATCATGTTAAAAATATTACTAATTATGTTGCCAGTTATTACTAATATTTTTGCATGTATAATGCAAATAATGATGATAACTGAGATTTTAGTTTATGACACTGTACAGCTGACAGAGCCCAAATATGCCATTCACTCATGAAGCAATGGTGTTGACCACAGAGTTTTAGTGACCTGTTTGTGTTCCTTAGTTATAGCAGAGAAGATGGCTTCTGGTTCGGTACATTTGTTTTATTTGCAAGAGATCCCAAAGAGTGGGTTTCTGCAATAGCCCATTTGTCATATAAGATTCCTCTTGGGAAGTTCTATGAGACACCTTTGTTTTATATCTCTCATTTCTCCTATGACTGGTAGGCAGTTTCATGAATGGAAGTGAGCTTCTGTTTCATAATATAAAGGTTTATGGCATTTTTGCTTTCCCAGTGCTCAGCAATTTAGGCACAGGAGAGAAGATGATAGTGTATTAGTAGAAGGTTTGAGAAGAAAACTCATGGAAAGGTGTTTTTTTTCCCCTCAAGCACTTAAAGAAACAGTCTTTTTGTCCCTGTATTCACAGTCAAAGTGTACATTTAGTCTCCATTTTCTTCTGGAATTATAGGTATGATTGTTTGGCAAAATAATCCTCTTCATCATATGTTTAGTCAGATGTTTCTGCCTTTTTCCTTAAACTTGCCACTAATCTCCTTGCTTTTTATATTTCTAGATTGCTGTCGCACTTTGAGATAGAACAAGTAGAGATGTTAAAGCTATTTGCTGATGCTACCATTTGTTTATCATTTATTTCTGGAATTAGTTTAAGGAATTGAACTTTTTTCTAGGCTACAAAGTAGTATAGTAGTAGTGAAGAGCCACTAGAATCTCACAGAATGCAGGATGGTATGAGAATTGAGAGCGAATATTTGGTTTTGAGAGAGGAAGAGTTGTAATGAACATGGAGCTATGTATGGAGGGATGGAAGGAGTACAGTACTGACTTAATACACTTCACCACGACCAAAAGTTCTAGTTCTATCACCAACAAAGTTCTAGATATTTATGTCATAAACTTGAAATCCATGCCCTTGAAGGTTACATCTTATATTGTATTTTAATGTATTATTAAAAAAAGTGAAAGGAAAGTATTTGCTAATTATTATGCTGTTATTTACCTCTTGAGTCTTCCAAGAACATTTTTCTTTTGTATTCCCCCTTATCCAGTCAAAAACTTAGATGTGAATATATGATCTAAATGGTTTCCTATTCTTCATAGTTGATGCATTAAGTTGTTTATATCTGCCTTCACAACAGCTGTAGCAAAATTTTATATTTTAAAATAATGAATCTTAGTAGATAGATACATTAAGAATCTTTAAATTTATTTAGTTATAGCTAAACATTGCAGAATAATGTACTGGATGCTCTGTGGAAGCATGTGAATTGAATTCCTGAGGTTTGAGCATAACAAGCCATATATCAAATGACTCAACACAGTATTTACAAGCTAACTTGAATTATTCATCACTACTTTTTTTTTTCCATAGCCTTTCATGTCCCCTAGATACCCTGGAGGTCCAAGGCCACCTTTAAGAATACCCAATCAGGTAAGAATTTATCACTGATGCACATTTGTTTTCCAGGGGCATGGTGCCCTATTGAGAACAGGGAATGTTCTCATTAGCTACCAATTTCTCTGACATACAAAACTCACTTAGTTTCTCTCTACCCCATTTTGTCTGACCATTAAATGGTTATTTAGTTTTGTTGTGTGATAAGACAAACCACTCTCAGCTCACTTTCCTATGCTTAGTGTCTACACCTCAAAATTTATTGTGCATTAAGCCTGTCTACAGAGGGATAATATAGTTGTCTTGTGCAGTGCTTCATTAACCTTAACTAATCAGTGCTGTCTCCTCTGAGAAGGTAGCAGAATGTCTCCATGGTTGTTATATTCTGTAAACTTTCCTAACCACATTAAGCAGTTAGCAATGAATTTTTTTTTACTTAATTATGCATAAAATGCACCACTCCCTCCTATACCTTTTTAGATGTGTAAAGTATTTTTACTTTGCAGTTATGGAGATTATTGGTGAGGTAAAGATATCATAAAGTACACTGTGCCTCTTACAGAATGAGTAATGAGCTGCTGCTTGTCAGCAGAAACCTTTATTGGCCTATCTGTGAAAAGATGGTTCTAGAAGCAGATAACTTCTGCATTTTTACAAATTTTTAGTTTTGTTCTTGGTGTAGATAGATGAGGAGAACACAGTAGTTAGCAGATGAAAAGGTAGAGATAAGCAGATGAAAATTATCAGTTGAGCTCGGAAAGTGAAACTGAGTCAATTAAAAGATTGGGAAAGGTTGATAGGATAGCTGGAATAGGGGCTTTTTGTGCAGCTTAGACTTTCAGGACTACTTTTCTTGTGGTCACAGCTTGATGAGGACACTCTTCTGCTCAAACCTCAATTCTGGCTATTGTTTATGTCTGTATGGCACAATATCAACAAAATGATCTTGAGCACTGGCACAACATTGCCAGAAAGTTGAAGTTTAAATTTTAGTGAGCTGGACACTTCAGGTTGCAAGACTTTTTCAAATGTTCCTCTTGATGATGTTTGAGAGCAGGTTAAGTTATCTATAGCATAGCTACGTTCTCACAAGGGAAACAGGTGACAACATTCCTGAAGTGATCATCAAGGGACAATATAAGAATGCATTATTAGGGCTTTAGTTAAATATTTGGTATAGATATACTGTAGCTCAGTATCGGGTATCTTCCTGCTTTTTGTACCTTTCAACAACGTCAGCCAAAGATACACAAGCATTTGGCTTTCACTTTTTTTTATTTCTCTTTCTACATTTCTGAATTGTATAAATACTGGCAAGTAAAAACTGGATGTGGTAAATGCTATAAAAGTGCTACCAACCTGCAGTTTTAGTTTCAGAACTATTTTTCAGCTATTTTTGTCTGTACATTACATTATTTTCAGATTAGAGCTGTAACATAATCTTAGTGAATTACAGCTCTTGCAATTCATTTACATTGTGCTGCATTCATGAATTACTGCTTTTGGCAATTCTGCCATACTGTAAGTTACAGTATATATGGGCAGTGTGTGGAAGTAATAAACTATTGTAATGCAGCTTTAAGGTTAAAATTTTGATTACATGGAAGTCAGTAAAAATCAGAGTTAAAGTTCCCACTGTAACTATAATTCTATCCCTTAATGCATTGCAGTAGGGATTATAGTTCTTATGCAGGGTAGTGTAGACAAAGGGCATGCGTACACAGCACACTGCAATGCTGTGTAAGGATTTCTGAGCTAGTTTTACACTTTTTAGCAAGGAAAGTTAGTATATACTGCGTATCACACCAATGCACCTAAAAGTGCCTCTAGTATTTGCTCATCTAATCCTATAAGAGCAGTTGCTCTTGTCAAGTAATATGATACAGTGGAAAGAGACTAGTCTTTTATGTAACTATCCACACTAATTACTGCATGAGTTAAGTCTTCAGTCAAATGGGCTTACAGCAGTTCCTCCCTCCTTATTTATCACTTGTCACCTCTGACAGAAATGAACAGTTCCTGCTTCACTAGTATTTGGCACTTCTCTGTATTTCATGTGGTGTTCTTGCATATTGTCCTGACTTGGAGCCACTGAAGTAAATATAAAACTGATTTAAATTATGTATTCTCAGTTTAATATATATTCCATAAATACTACAATAGAATACCTTTTGAGTAGGTGTTAAAATGAGGTAACAATGTGGATCTTAATTTTGAATTTCCTACCTCCTGTGAAAATAAACCTTGGAGTATTTGTAGATGGTTCCCCTTTGTATATATCCAAAACTACCACAGTATTTCCAAGTTAAGAGTAACTGAAACGTTCCCTCAGTAAGCAATAACTGCTTTGCCTGAGTATATATACTTTCATAATACCAGATTTATTTACTCCAGATACATTTTTACTGAAAATGTGTTGTTGTTCTGAAATGTTAAATAGCGCTTTATGTGTCAGCTACAAAGATCCATTTACAACATTTTTCTAGTTGACTAAACTATAGGTAAAAGACTGTAGAAATTAGCCTTAAACCTAAAGGTTTCTATAAAATCAAAGGGCAGATAAAAAACTGGGGATTTAAAAATGTTTAATTTGGACCAGAGGTAGAGGTAACAACACAATATAACTTCATACTTGAAGGCAAGATTTAGGAACAAGTTTTGTGACTCTTGTACTACTCTCCTGTAGATGGATAATAAGCTTATTTTAACACTGATGTCCTTCAAGAGTAAGGCAGAGTGGAAGCTAAAATATCACTCACATCACAGTCCTAATTTACCCTTTGAATGCTGTGAAGTTGGCTCATTTATGACCCATCCTCAGAGAAGATCACAGTCTTCACATTCTGGCCTCTTAAAGGAAGATGTTAAAATAATGGTTAAAAAGGAAAACTACAAAAATTTAAGCTTAGGATAAATTACCAGGTAACCAAGAAATGGGTAATGTTCTGAGGTTAAAAAATAGGTAAGGTAAATTAAAGGAAGAATTGGGGGAAAAAAAGAGAAAATTAGGCAAGAGTATATTTTGGAGATTATTTATACATAATTCCATGGAAGCCCAAGATTTTGTCTGTGCAAATCCATAATCAGGGTCTTAGTCATTTAGGAGAGTTAACTCTTCCAGATTGATCTTGATTCAGAAGAAACATTTGAGAATTAAGAACAAAATACCTGTATTATATGTTTATCACAAATTATAGTGTATTATCTCCTTTTAATACTGTTTCTATGTCTGCAGGCACTTGGAGGTGTCCCAGGAAGTCAGCCATTATTGCCCAGTGGGATGGACCCAACACGGCAGCAAGGTGAATTGTGAAATAGTTATTTGGAATGTTCAAAAGTACTATGATCTCAAACTTGTGTCTTTCTTGTTATGTTTCAAAGCTTACTGCAAATTTGTAAGCTCTTCCTCAAACTAAGGGATTATTTGTTAAAGTTGTTTTAGAAGGTGCTTGTATATTGCATAGCTGTTCAAGTTGCATAATTTTCTTTCCAGGGCATCCAAACATGGGTGGGCCAATGCAGAGAATGACTCCTCCAAGAGGAATGGTTTCTTTAGTACCACAGGTACCTTCCATGTATATATATATCTCTTTATTTACAAGATCTGTACTTACAATATATATTACTCTGGCTTTCTGTGAGTTGAAGATGTGTCAGGACCTGTTCTTCTAAACCCATTTTAAAATAAAACTTATATCTTTTATAGAATTAATTATGAGTTGCAGCTGTACAAAGTCTAAAATTCAAGAATAAATTATTTTAATTAACAGTTGTAATTAAAACTTACATAAATAAGTAACTTGCTTATTTCAGAAAAGTTATGTTTGTCCCCCAGACAGTGTATAACTAAAGGCTTGTAAAGGAGCTCAAGGACTGAGTAGATGTTTCCTTATCCTCCCAACCTAATTGATTGCACTGTTTAAGAGGGAAGAATTAATCTAATAAAATTGTTAGTCAAACTTTGTAGTAAAAAATCCCAAAAATATTCTTTAAAGATTTTTCTTCATCTGCTATTGATCTAGATTTTTGTTGAATGCCAGAGAGATTTTAATGTAAAATTTGAAGTTCATGCTGCCATTTCTCCTCCTTATCAATCATAAGCATCTCTCTAGCTCTGTTTTCAAGGAGTGAAGCAACCTTGAATTGCAAGAATCAGCCTGCTGCCTTCCTGCACAGGCAGTAAATGTGAAACCCTAAATGTGTTGGTATAGAAACGCTTATATCAAGTATAGCATTTATATGTTTGTTTCCCAACTGATATAAACTATTACCAGTAGAAATGCTTTGATGTCTTTATGATTGTGTCATATACTTATGTCAGTATAAACCTGTTGGAAGAAGGGTTCGCCAGAGTCAAGAAGACGCTCAATATGAGTTATGCATCTTGCTCAACTTTATTAGTTTCTAACACTACTTATATAGAACCGATACACATGCATATTCGTAAAGCAGAAATATAATTGGTTAGTAGTCTCTAAACGCACGCGGTTCTCACACCCCTAATTATCATGACTAAAATAAGCATTCTATCCATGTAGCTAATTGTGTTGCTATGCTTCAGCCTTGTAGTTTGTTACTCCCTATTTTCCCATACTGCTCCCTATTTCTCTTGGCCCTGCACTGCTTTCCCAGCAGCTGTATCTTGTTACAGCCACGGCCTGTTGGCACAACATAATTACTTGGTCTCAGGATTCAAGAATAGCTCAAGGCTACCTTTCTTGTTAACTTCAGCACAGCAACTTCAGTACAATTCTGATTACAGGCCTATTCTAATACCAGGCCTGGATTGTGCAGATCTTCAGAGTTCTAAGGCCATGCTTCTGCAGCCATTCTTCTACATAAACCATGACTAAACAACTTTTTTCAGTGTAAAGACACACATAGTGTTAGTTAAGTCCTCTAAAATCAGAAGTTACCTCTATTTTATACTTTATGATTCTAGACTGTTTCAAACTAAATAACTTCAAGCAAAAAGTGGTATACACTTGTAAAGCCTTGAGTCTTTGAAAAACTCCAAAGGCTTTGTTTCAGGCTTTTTCAAGCTGCAGTTATGCCAGCTGAACAGGCTGCTACCTATAATCTGTGACTTGCTACTTATTCCAAGTCCCCTCTGTTGGTGAGCTTCTCACATGCTCCCTAATGAATTCTAGTAAAAAACAATTGGGTTGTCTTAAATATTTAAAAAATAAATCTTGGCTAATCTGGCTCATTTTGACCACCAGAAGTTAGGGAGCACTTTTATGAACAACTCAACCACCAGATAAACAGTGGAGATGGTGACTTTGTTTAAAAAATTGTAAGGAACAAATTAGGGAAATAACTTCTGCAGAGAGCATAGCTGCAGCTGAAGGAACCTATGTATGTATTAATTAAAACATTTTATGACCAAGAAGTATGTTTGAGTAGAATTCTTCTAGCCCTGCAGGATTCCATAAAGATCTTTAACCCACGTCCACACAAATGATTCTTGAATTAAAGAGGGAAGATACCAGACAGACCAAACAAAGAAAATGGCTCAGCTCTCCAAATTAAGATGTGAAAATGAAATAAAATAGATACAAGAACTACTTTTTTGTTACAGTAAAACTGTGTTCTCTTCCAGATCCAGTAGTGCCAACTGAGGATGTTACTGTGCCTAGCTGCTTTGGCTACTCACCAGTTACTGCCCTACAGTTCTGACAGAGTTGTTACTGTAAGCATCCTCTAATCTGTCAGGCAAAATTATCTAGGATAACTCAGATTAAACAGGTAGTTTGAGTTAATCTGGCTGACTTTGGCCTGAGCATGCACACCAATAAGTCTGCCAGCATTATAAAAAAAGGCAGGAATGAGTAGTACTTGATGACTAGCCACTATGAATAATACTATCTTCAGATGTCACAGTTGGATCTAGAAGAAGACATCGGTTTGCAGCCTTTGGACCTATTATTGCAAACCAGCTATCTATGGGACACTTTTGGGAGTTTCTAATAATGAAGGAAATTATAAGTGTGGGGGTTTTGTTTGCAACAACAGAACAACCTCTTGTAGTTCTAGATCAGTTCCAGATAACCGATGTCTCGTATCACTCAACATATATACAGTACCAGGCCAATACTTTGAATCTTTGGATTTCTCCCAGGTCTTCATGACTTCATTTTGACATGGATTTTTGAATCTGACCAATATGGAGAACACACATAAACTTGAGTCATATAGTTTATAGTATAATATTTTATAGTATAAGTAGAGCATATTAGATCTAGTATTGGAAAATAGCAACAATGATTTATGATTAGGATTTTCTTAAAGTAAATCATTTCCCCCTCCTTCAAGGTGCACAACTGTTCATTTTAGAGAATATGCTATTATCCATTCCTTTGGAATATCAAAAAAAATTAGCAGGATTAACAGAGATTACAGAGTGAATTATGCTTGTGAGGTAAGATACATTGCTCTGCATTCTTTTAAATAAAAATAGATATAATTTAGTTTTTCATATCAATAGTACAGTTGTTACCATTTTTCCATAATATTATTAAAGCACAAACTCTGATTTTATAGTCCTTGGGCAATATGTTTATTGGGATTGTTATGACATTCATTATCATATTAAATAATTTTTATATTAGTTACCTTAGATTTATTAGAATAGACTGACTAGAATATAAATGTAATGGTTATTTTATATGTTATAGAAGTGATATCATGTGGTGTAATTTAATATAAGCATTTATTGTTACACTTTTCATTAACAAAATCTAATTAAAAATAATTTTATTTAGATTTTATAATGTAGAAATCTCAGAACAGTCCAAATTTCTTATTTTGTTTGAGCTACCTTGGTATAAAAGCTGAATACATTATAAAACCTGCCCCTCACTGGTCATTGACTTGATCTCTATATGTGTAAATAATTCCTCCTGAAACAACTGACATTTAAAGTATTCTTTCTGTGTTTACATCATTTGAGTAGTATATGTAATTCTTTTTCTTTGGGGATAACAATATTATTTTTTTAAGTCAACAATGGAAACTCCCGAGAGAATGAATTACATTGTCCTATCTAGTTAGCAGTTATGTAGGGATATCATTAACCTGCTGTCCTTTCTTTCCCCCTCTTTGGTTTTGTTTTTTTTTGTTTTGTGGTAGTCTGACCCTTGGTTATCATTGCAGAACTATGGAGGTGCAACGAGAACCCTGCTGAATGCTTTAGGTGGCCCAGGAATGCCTGGAATGAACATGTAAGCATAATGATAAAATCTTATAATACTTAGAAAAAAACATTTCATTGTAGAAGTAACATTTGATACACATAAGACAAGGGAGAACATGCTTTGGTTAGTAAACATGATTTGATGGATAATAACTGCAATTTGAAAAGTGAACCTACAGCAATTCTGCACACATCTATTACAAGCTCTTTTGCTTTCTTTCCAAGCCTGTACAAATACTGAGTTTCCTTTACAGGTCAAAATTCAAATATTGAAATAGTGTCAGTATAGTCACTGATATTTGCTTGTGTGTATTTTTTAATGACACAGGGTTTTTTCTGATTATTTTGCCAAGAATAGTACAAGTATGCTTCTTTTTTGCAAAATAAATAAATTGTTTTAGCAAAATAAACCCATTGTCTATAACTATAAAAATTATACTTATTTGAAAAAAAGTGTGGATGATTCTCCCACTGTTGCTGTTTTTATTTCTGTAACTACATTTATTTCCACTCTAACTGGATAGAACAGTAATACAGATATAGGTTCTTCAGTATTTCTGTGTACTTCTCAGACTGGTTTGACATTTAGTGTAAATTGACTGAGTTCATTTAAGCTATATTAGTTTATTCCAGGTATGGATTTGGTCACTGGAATGCATTATTCCTTTTACACCTGTAAATACACACACCCTTCCTAAACATGTAGAAAAACTTCAGATGTAAAATTACTGTATCTACAATAGACTAGATCTAAACTAAGGATTTTAGCATAGCAAATAGCCCAAAATGAGGAATCTTCTGCACTTATGATAAATCCTTTGCTCACTAAGAGATGTTTCTATGACCAGCAAGCCTGGGAAAAAATAAGGTGTTCCTTGCATTATTTAGATTTCTCTCTTAAGAGATTCAGAAATTTTAAGGTGCTGTTATAATTACATTCAACATAACACAGGCCAGAGATTATCAAGTGATTCTTGTATCTTGGCCCTACCTCTACATAAATTACTACAGTTTTTTAACTAGCATTTTTGCAGTCCCTGGGTGGTCACAGAAGGCAGCATGGCAGTCAGGATATCAAGACACTAAAATTATATTACAGTCTAAAGCAGAGAAATCCTTTTACACCTTTGTCTTTCAAGAATGAGTTTGCAGCAAATTGACACTGAAAACACAATCAAGTTTTAAACATGCTTGTTATCATTGTATCATAGATACTAATTTTTACTCTTATTTTAAAGTTTTATTTTATGTCTATAGGAAACATAAGCAAGAGAGGATAATTTTAATTTCAAATAGTTACCAACCTGAAAAAGTAAAAGAGGTACTGAGTTTTACAAAAATATCTAACCCAACATATCCCTAATTTATTCCGATTTCCAGATAAAACTTGAATTCTTGAAGCAAATAAAATCTAAAGTTGGTTGTTACTTTATGATAGACAGCATATATTAGACTCAAGACAATTCTAGAAACCTTCCCAAGGGTAGGCATTTCTTCTTTTAAATAGAGTAGATGTAGAAAAAATATTTAGATATTTGATATTCAGTGTGAGTATATAAGCAGTACATAGATTGTCCTCAGAAGGAGATTTAATGATAAGAAAAGGAATACAACTTTCTAAAATAATATGTTCTATAAGTAAAATTCAGGATAGGTAAGATATTTTGAGGGTAGTTATCCACATAAATCAGTATTTACATAAAAAAGATTGGCAAATGGGTTCCTGGATGAAAAAAAGAACTTTCTCTGCCAGAAAGAATACGGTTATGGGTTGAAATACTAATATTTGATTATTGCAATATTTAAGAAGCACATTTCATCTGGCGTTGAGTCAGTAAATATACATAGATTGTGTTCTTTTAATTCACTGATGTGGGAAATGCATTCTTTGAACTTGTGTGTTCTGTTGAAGGGAATACCATGAACTGCAGTCCTTTACTCAGGGAATTCATGAACTTTGAGACAGTGTATGATTTCTTCTGAGTGCAACATTATATAAAGTAGTAATTATGAAGTAGATAACCATAGTTATCTCTGTGTCTATCAATCAGGCATATGCTGCACACTTTTATATTTCTTACAAACTCATCTTGACTCCAGTTCAGCTGAAAGTGGGAACAGAATGCTGTTTCTTGATTTTGAACAAGGCTTCACACTGTCCCTTACCATATAACGCACATTAAAGGCTTAAAGAGTCCAAAGTGCTAATGCTGGAATATTATGCTGTAGTATATATTGATCTGTGTTATATACTAAATTACAGACCTTTGTAAGGAGTTCCATTATTGCATGCCTTGTAGGTGAATAATTTTTTAGAACTTTTTTTTTTTACTGTCAAACAATAATTTTTTTCTCTTTCAAATGGAGTAACATACGTTTTGGTTTGGGTTTCCTTTAACTGCAATTCCAGGACATCAGGCTGTTTTCTTACTGTAAAGTTATTGCTGTCAAATTTATCTGAAATATGATAGTACTGAAGTCCTTATACTGTGAAAACTTAGTAAAGACTTTTCTGATCAATTCCAATATTCAAAATCAGTCAGAGTGCATCTAAGGATAAACCATGGGCAGTAGCAATAAATGTACCCAAATGTGTTAGAATCCATAATTTGTACATCAAATAAATTGTAAGGGATAATATAATGCTAAGAAATATCAGTGTCACACAGTACTTCCATATCTATAAAAGATAATTTCCATATTGCCTGATGTATAGTGTATATTCATTTACATTTGTCTTCACATAGACATATCTTTTTCTTACATTAAAATTTTCCTGTTTTGTATTCAATTTTTTTGGATTTCTGTCTATGTTAAAATATAAAAATATGTGTACTCTACAAAAATTTGTCTTTTTAAAATACAGCTTTTTCTCCCATCAAAGCTCAAAAGGAAGCTGTTCTGGTTAAGAGAAAAATATCTGTCACATATAAATATAATTTTACATTTTTCTGGATGAAAAAGTATCCTTTATTGTTAAAAACGGCAACAACCAGACTGAGAGGTCATAGACAGTATTTCAGTCCAAGAGCATATACATCATAAATTTAGTTGCATTAGGTGTATGTGGCAAGGTTTCAGTAGCGGGAAGGGAGCTGCAGAAGGAGGGCTGCAGGGGTGGCCTCTGTGGGAAGAGGTCAGGGGCTGCCCTGTGCCGGACACAGCCAGTTCCACCCGGCTCCACAACAGCCCCACTTCAGGCCACAGTTGAGCCCATCAGTGGAGTTGGTGGCACCTCTGTAAAAACATATTTACAAAAGGGCAAAACCACCACACAGCTGGGGGGTGGGGGGGAAGAGGAGGACAAGAAGAAGAAGACGACAAAGAAGATGAAGACAAAGAAGAAGAAGGACTGAGAAGCATCAGAGGGAACACCAAGGTAAGAGAAGAAGGAAAGGGAGGAGGTACTCCATGGCACCAGAGCAGATATGCACCCTGCAGCCTGTAGAGGACCCCACAGCAGAGCAGGTGGACATTTCCTGAAGGAATTGTGTCCTGTTAAGAACCCACGCTGGAGCTGGAGAAAAGTACGAGGAGGAAGGAGCAGCAGAGAGAAACTGTCATGTACTGACCATAGTCGTCCATCTGTCGTCATCATTGTGTGTCATTGTCATCCGTTGTCCCCCCCATTCATTGTTGTGTGTCATCCCCCCCCATTCCCTATTCCCCCTAAGCCACTTGGGTAGGAGAATAGAGGAGTCAGGAAGAAAGGAGTGAAGTTTGAGCTTGGGGAAGGAGATGTTGTTTTAATTTTTGTCTTTGTTTCTCATTACCCAAATCTATTTTGATTGGCAATAAATTAAATTAATTTTCCCAAGTTTAATCTGTTTTTCCTATGACAGTAACTGGTAAGCAATCTCCCTGTCTTTATCTCAACCCAAGAGCTTTTTCATACTATTTGAAGCAAATACAAAAGCAAATTGATGCCCAGACAGTTTTTATTGCTGAGCATGACATTATATGACATGGACCAATTTGGGTCAGCTGTCCTGGCTATGTCCCCTTTCAACTGCTTGCCCATCCCCAGCCTACTCACTGGGGGGTAGAGTGGGAAGAAAAAGTGAAAGCCTTGATGCTGTGTAAGCAGCGTTCAGCGATAACCAGAACATGGGTGTGTTATCAACACTGTTTAGCCACAAATGCAAAGCGTGACATATTACAGGCTGCTATGAAGAAAGCTAACTCCATCCTGGTCAGACCCAGTACACACAAAAAGACTTCCACATTTCTGTCTTTCCAACCTTCCAAAAATAATGCCAACTGTATTGGATGTACATGGCAAGGTTTTGGTAGCAGGGTGGGCGGGTTGCAGGGGTGGCCTCTGTGGGAAGTGGTCAGAGGCTGCCCTGTGCTGGACATGGCCAGTTCCAGTCAGCTCCACAATGGCCCCACTGCAAGCCAAAGTTGATTTAATCAGCAAAGCCTGTGGCACCTCTGTGAAAACATATTTAAGAAAAGGCAAAAATGCCACAGAGAGAACAGAGGAGGGAACAAAAAGAGTGAGAAACAACAAAGGGAACACCAAAATCAGACCTTCATAGTGGAGCAGACTGCAACTCATGGAGGACCCATACCAGAGCAGATGGATATTCTTAAAGAAACTGCAGCCTATGGAAAACCCATGCTGGAGCAGATTTTTCTAAAGGTGTTCACCCTGTGGAGAACCCACACCAGAGCAGAGGAAATGTGAGAAGGAAGGAATGGCAGAGAGAAATCATTATGTACTGACCATAACCCCCAATCCCCCATCCCCTCTGTGTAGCTTGGGTGGGGCAGGTAGAGTGCCTGGAGTGAAGTTGAGCCTGAGAAAGGGGGAGAAAAGGTGGTGTTTTAATTTCTGTCTTTTTGTTTCTCACTACCCAAACCAGTATCTATTTTAATTGTCAATAAATTAAGTTAAATTTCCCCAAGTCAAATCTGTTTTGCTCACTACAGTAATTGGTAAGCAATCTCCCTGTCTTTATCTTGACCCACAATCTTTCTCTTTCCTGTTCTTCTGATTTTCTCCCCTATCCCACTGAGGAGGGGGAATGAGTGAGCAGCTGGGTAGGAGCTTGGCTGTTAGTCAAGGCTAACCCACCACAGCAACATAAAATGAAATTATTCACTTAATTTTCACTTTATTTCAGTTGATTGCTTTAGCCAACTTCTTTATAGTTTTATCAGCAATGAAATAAAAGAGAGTTTCAATATTAAAACCCTGAAGCAATATATATACTTAATAGTTTTTAGTTCTGCAACACTTTAAAATATTAGAAAACTTCCTTAACTCATTAATAAAGCCTACTTTTTGCAGTGTATTTAAATCATTTTCCCATGTCTAGTAAGCTGTGGTGGCTAATGTAGCTTTTCTAAAGCCCATGAGGCCAGAGTACAATTTTAAATGCAGAAATCTTGTCATCTGCTCTGCCTTTATGTTTTCAGGGCCTTCAAAAGGTACTTTTATCTTGTTATTAAATAAATAGGAGTGCTAGTGCTACCAGGAATAATTGTAGTTATTCATATTCATATAGTTATTCAAGCATTGGAACACGCTGCACAGGGAGGTGGTGGAATCACCATCCCTGGAGGTGTTTAAAAAGCACATAGATGCGTTGCTTAGGGACATGGTTTAGTGATGGACTTGGCAGTCCTGGGTTAACTGTTGGACTTGATGATCTCAAAGATCTTTTCCAACCTAAATGATTCTATGATTTTATGATACATTATGACTGTAAACACTGAGATTTTACCTTCCATATGGTTTAGTTCCCTCAAGACTTTTAAAGAAAGAAGCCTAACCACTGAACTACTCAGAGCTCAGATAAGATTAAGAAAGTTAATATAACAGCAAGAGTTGTGAGAAAAACCTGCTCTGTCAGGAAAGGAGTTTTTTTCCTTTTTCTTTCCCTTTCCCTCATTTTGCTTTTAATATCTGTCTGATGTTTACTCTAAGTTAGCTTTATCAAAAACTTCTTTTGCCTGTTGTATTCGCCTCCCACCTGCTAGGAAATTGTCACTTAATCATAAATATACCATTTGGTCAAAGTGTAATAAAAGAATGTCTGAAAAGTCTGAAATTTCCATTTTCCCTGCCGTATGGTAAATTTCATTTTTATGTAATTTCTGTGGAGATAATGTAGCCTAAATCAAGTAGCAAACTAATTTTAGAAATGTATCTAAATATATGCTTTAAATGTATGTATACAATGGCATGTTTTCAATTTTTAATATGTAAATATATCCATATATAAATATAGTTGCTATTCTTCTTAGATACATATTACAGCAAATGGCTTGTTTTTCTAAAAAAATAGTTTTAAGCAAAACATTTATAAGGAACTAGCATTTTTTTTTACTAATGAAACCTTACTATATTTGCAGTATTCGAGACCCATACTCAATAAATGTTTGCTACAGTCTTTCAGGAAGGTATTTAATTATGTAAGCAAGAGTACATTTCTATGGCTGAAATTGCACTTACAGTTTAGTACCTTTCTGCTTTGGTCTATATTGCAAATAGACTTTTGCAGAATGTGTAATACTTCCTTCAAATATTTTTTAAATTGTGAACAAAGTCCAAAAAAACCCACTCCTCATGGGAAATTAAAGAATCTTGCAACTCCCAAATCTCCCCCCAAATACATTATAAATATTAATCCATTTATTCTTGGAGCAATGGGACAGATTTCCATGTACTAGGGTTACTTCTGCCCCCGCATCCAGCAGGGCCATAACCCATTGCTTATCATGCCAGCTCCAATGTATTACAAGCAGAATGTGCGGGGCAATGGTCCTCCCAGCTAGCTCCCTTTATTATCTGTACTGGAGAGGGACCACACATTTCCTATTCTGGTTTCCAAGGAGAAAGGTCAGGGTATTTAGAGGCAGCTGAGGAGGATGCATCTTCACTGTCTACAGAGGGTGATGTGGGTGGGACTGATGTCCCGAGCTCCACACTTCCCTTCACACTTTCCTCTTTTCTTTTGCTTTCTTACGCAAACTCCACAAATAAGGAGTTGATTTGCTATCTATCTGCTCCCTAGGCACTCATGCTTGCATTAGTGCCAGAAACATTTCTTTCTTCATAACCTTTCACTTCAGCTGTTGCATTTGAAATGTGTCAGACTCCATCTCCTCTTTTTCAGTCTGATAATCACCAAACTGTCCTAGTGATAGGATAACATCCCTCACTGGTCTTCCCACAGCAGCCCTTAGCAAGGGAATTATTGGTCCTTTCAAGGCAAATGGGTGCCTTCTAACATGCAGGTTTACATGCTGGGTGCAAAAGGTTCCATATCAGGACTTTACAAGTTATGCAAATACATGCCATGTGGCTGATTCCCATAAATACTGATCAGCTTCAGGTGTACTTTTCCAAGATTCTGCTTTATTGTCCCAAATGGTAGTTGATCTCTACTTTTAAAGCTTCCTAGTGCCATACTCGCAGGGAATGGGATACATTACACTACGCTCCTCTCAGCTGCTGGGTAATCATAGGGTTTTGCGAAATGACACCCAAACACTTAAATTCTTTAGGATTTAAATTTATACTATCTCCTCAAAAGTCCCATACTCGCAATAACCAGTGCAACAGCCTTTCTCCCAGCTTTTGCCAGTATGCTTTTATTACCCCAAATCTGGGTTCTTCACCCAGTGTGCAAGAGCTGATCCACACATAGAGTCCAGATATGTTTATTGCATGTCTTCCCAGAGATGTGTGCTAGGTGGTGAATCCACAAAGCTAGCACACCTCTTCACAGATAGTAAAACACTTCATACACTTTGAACAATTGTATACAATTATGTTTAGTAACACTTAATTCTCATTGGTTCTTATGAGCCTCCCCTCCATTTAAAGTTACAGTAGTCTCTTTTCTCCACATGTTCTGTGGGGAGGGGCCTTTGTTAGCAGGGGGCTTCCTTTGCTTGAGGGTAGATCTTTTTGTATGCTAATTAGGACAGTTCACTCATAGTTCCAGTAATTTTCTGTTTGATCTCATTAACCATTTGATTCTCCTCGAGCTTATTTTGTTATGCTCCAAGGGTATCTATCACTTCTCCCAAGGCCATGTCTTGTTAACTGTTTGTAATATCCGTTGTTTTTCAAATTCTTTCTTGGTTTTCATTATAGATATTTACATATTTTTTCTAAATTTCAAGTTAAATAACAGACTGGCCTTCTGTTAATCACGTATCTGCAAGCTGGTCAACTACACTAACATTCATCCCTTTGGCAAATAGCTCATACCTCAGCACTGCCCTTCCTGGGCTGCTCCGTGTACCCCTCCCTGCACAGCGGGCACATGCACCACCATTTGCTACCCCGGGGCTGCCATGAGGAGCTGCGCCTGCAGCTCATGCAATTCGTTTTGCATCAGGTCTAAACGCACCCATGTCCATATCAAGCATGTTAGTAACAACCAAACATAGCGTAAATATTCCTTTCCGTTTCCTTTCCCCAGCCCCTGCTTTCTAAGACAAGAGAATACTTCAGCTGGGATGGGGCATGCAGACAATTACTCCTCACTTTCCCAACCCATTGGTTAAGCTACCTGGCCTAAATACCTTGCAAATGCAAACAACTCTATCCATCATTTCTACTGGCAAACAGGAAGGATGTTTGCCTGAGAACTTGTTGCAGTTTTAGATAAAGGCAAAGCCTAACCGGGTACCAAGCAGGAGCTGCCTGCAGGCTCCTCTTGGATAAAGAGCTGGTTGAGTTTACTCTGCAGCTAAATGATTTGTGCAGCGCAACAGAGGCCTGAAGGCCAAGGTGTAGGTGCAGCACAGAACAGCACAGGCCTGGGGGCTACTTGGGTTAACTGTTATGTGGATCACTAATTCCTTGATGTACAGTGGTCTTCCAGTCAGGATGGCTACATAAGCTTAGTGCACAAGTACATGGATAAAAGGACAAAATTTTCCAGAAATTTGGAATGTGTAATTTAAAGATCCCTTTGAATTTAGAGTCTGTAGCTCTACAATGAAAATGGGAAATTTTTTTGTTGCTGAGGTCTGAATAAGCATTTCAAACACTTTTGGCAAGGCCAGTCTTAACACATTCATTTCTGATTCAATTATAATTTGGAGGGAAAAAAAGCTATGGGTCTGATAGCAGCATGAAATTGTGATTATGCCTTGATCTGTATAACCTGACCTGTGGGTTTCACACTTTATAAAAGATGTCCTGTGTCCTTGCTTACTTTTATTGTAAAGGGACTCACAAGATAAACTGGTAGGTGGTGTTATATATAAGGCCATAGAGGTATATAAATGTTGTTTGACTGTAGGAACATGCTGCTACTTCTGGGTAAAAGTTTTCTCCTTAATCTACAATTAACTGAGAGTTAATCGCTGATTAGAAGAGATGCTTCCCATTGAAGTGTTAACTGTTTTACTTCAATGAACCTGGGGAGGAGTGCCATCAGTCAGAAAGCTGCTACATTACTGATTTTGACTATCTGGAAACTGTTCACTAATTTATTACTGCTAAATGTTTTGTAAGAAATGTTATTTTTAGCAGGCCAGTGAGTAATTGTGTTGTTTTAATTCCAGAACTTTTTGCCTCATTTCAAAGTATTTCAGTGAATTTTAGCAAACCTCAGCAATGTCCTTTTCAGCAGATAGGAACAATCAAGCCTTTATATTCAGTGCTATTGAAAAAAAAGTCTCTGTTTGGAACAGTATATCTACTATTTTAAAGTATAAGAAATGATAAAAAATAGCCCATATGTTGCTGGTTTGGACTTGTGGCTAAAACAGTGTTGATAACAGACCAATGTTATGGCTATTGCTGAACAGTGCTTGCACAGCAGCATCAGGGCTTTCTCTGTTTCTCACTCTGTTCCCCCAGCAAGTAGGCTGGGAGGGGACCCAGCCAGGACAGCTGATGTGAAGTGGCCAAAAGGATATTCCATGCCATGTATCAACCTGCTCAGCAATAAAAACTGAGGGTAGGGGAAGAATGGAGGGTTGGTTTTTTTGTCTTCCAAGGTGGCTGTTGCTCAGAGACTGGCTGGGCATTGTTTTGCTTGTGGAAGGTGGTGAGCGATTGCCTTTGCATCACTTGGTCTTTTCCTCTTTCCTTCACTTATTAAACTGTCTTTATCTCAACCCATGAGTTTTCATTATATTTTTGAGTATTTAATTTTATTTTTATCAAATATAAGCTTGTTAGCAGCAGACAGCAACAAAACTGAAATCTAAGATTCAATAGTTTCTCTACGTTTTAATGTGGAGGTGCAGCCTGTAGAGTCTGTACATCCCAGCCAAGACTGCATAAAGGTTAGGTTTCTTGATCTAGACAGAAAGCTATGGATAAGGGGCTGCAATATCCACAGACCACACCTTTTGTTACAGATGAGCAAAGTACAAGTACCCTTTCAGCAGATGTCAAATTCCATCTCTAACAAGAACGCATAGAATGTTGAAAAGTTTAGCAAAAATAAAAAGCAGATTTTGTTAAAGTGTTGTCTAGAAACATGACATTCAAAAGTGATTGTAAGCTGTTCCCAGATGTAGTCTCATTTATCTAAAGTCCTAGTTTTGCTTTGATTTACAATTTACACTGTTTGTTAAGGGAGAGTAATACAAACACCTAAACAAGGCCTGAAATACAGACTTGAACAGTGGCATGAGCAAAGTGGAAGCTGGAGCTTTATATTATTTTAGAATCAGAAACATATTTTTTTTTTAGGACAAAAAGAATCCTTACAAGAAACTTCCTTAACCTTGTATTGTTTATTTAAGAAGTATAAATCAATATGCTGTATATGTTTACTAAATGTGAGGGTGCTTTTTTGTGGCAAGTATCCCCTTGCAGAAATATTGCAGTGCATCTGTTTTGTGCATGTTTCTCTAAAACCACAAAAATAACTTTTTATGGATTGTGGATTGCCATAAATGCATTTGGCAAACACTCAGTTCTGGTGGGGAAAGGAAGAAGATTTAATAGCTGGTGGGTTATCATATTTATCTGAATTACTTAAAGCATTGGTACACTATTGTCAACTCTGTACACATTGCATAACATATTCTATGTAGAGATTTACTTTTTACTTTACTGCTGGCATTATAACCTCAGTGACCCATGCATATTTTGTAAATTCTTGTAGGTTTTGTGTAAGAAACCTTGTCACCATTGCTGTAAATACTGTAAATTCTTGTTTTGAAGCAAGAGGTGGATTGACTATATTATATACCACAATAGTACTTGTTCTGTCCTCAAAACTTGCTGTTCATGTATAGTTAAAGCCTTGTTAAGCACACTTAGTGGTTCTGCAATTCATTTCAAACAACAAATATATAAGACATTTACAGGAATATTAAAACAAATGTAACATAAGAAAATTCAACCCAGTTCATCTCCTTTTTGAGACCTTGGGGTTAGATTTTAGCAGATGATAGGCAACTGCAGTTCGGCACATTTCATGGCCCAGTGCAACATGTGCAGTGTATGCTTTCAAGCTGCAGCTGCCTATGTAAAGCCTGAGTAATCAGGCTGTGCAGGGAATTACACAACAAGGAAAGTCTTTTTCCTACTGTCCCCTGCCCAAGGCAAGCTATAGAACTTCAGTAGACTGTCTCAGAGAAATTTTCCAACCTACAGGCTTCCTTGCACTAAGTAAGCATAGATATACTAGCTTTTCTTCTGTCATCTCTTTTTTGCACTTCTACATTGGTGCCAGAACAGAAACTCAACTCTGGGGTATGCAGGAGGCAAGGAAGCAATTTATCCATGTTGTGCCCTTGTCTCCAGTTACCACAGACTTTCTGTGAGGCAGTCTTAAGGAGAATTTCATTATTTATCCATTTACTCAGAAAGAAAAGGGCTCTAACGATGAATTCATTTATCCTGCTTTTTTTTATGATATACAACAAAGACCTGAAAATATGAGTTCTTTGCTTGTTTCTAATATCAGAAATTCAAATTCCATTTAGACTGAAAGACTTTATAATGACTGGAAAAGAGTGAGAAGCTGACAACGGAACCCACAAAAGTTGAAAGGGATTCTTACTTGGATCATTTGAAGTTCTGTGGCTTATTTGTTTTTCTTGATAGTTTAAATGACTAGGTTAACCTTTTGAATAAAGACAGTCTTTGTTAGTGACTTTGCACCTTCACCCTTTCACATGAAACTTTGGGTACTTACAATAAATATTCCTCACACCTCCAAGACAAACTGTAGATAAATTCTTGTATAGCTAAGGTAAAAAAAAGTTCTTATGCATTACTTGAGCCCTTTATGGAGAACAACAGGGCATAATCCCAATTAAAGAGAAGTATTTGCAGATCACACAAACAATTAGGTGTATTTTAGACAAAGAATGACTTTTACCATTATAAGTGAAACTAATGTACAAATCAAGTCTTTAAAAGTAAAGAAAACCTCAGTAATATTCCAAATCAGCACAAATTAAATTTTTCAATATAAAAATTAATGTATAAAAATCTTGATGCTGCCTCTGACCTTAAGCAATAATATTGAGGAAGTCTTATAAACTTTATTTCAGAACAATTGTTACCTGTCCTTTGTGAGTACTTCATTATTGACAACTACAGCAAAGAGCCAATCCATGCCATACCAAAAAAGTTTAAAAGCATGGCAATACAAAATTCCCACAACTTCATAAATATGCCAAAATGATGAGTAATTATTCCAACTGCAAAATTCTCCAGACCATGTTTGTAACAGCCTCTTAAATCATTTCAGAAGGTCAGCAGTCTGTATTGATGAGAGATCCAACAAGCTGCTTGACAACAATCACATTCCAAATGACTTTTTGACACTATGCCAGCTGCAAACCCTGGAAGGAATTGTACCATCTTTATTTGAAGCCCTTTGACTGTGTCAGAAAACAGACCTTCCACTGAAGGCTTCCCTTTTCTAAGCATTCTTTTCCAAATATACAGCTTTTTTCCACAGCTATGAAAGTGCTGAGAGGTTTGGTGATGCTAGTTCTGTTTTACTAAAATACAAAACTGATGTTGCATTTGTATATTCAGAGAGTATCCCAGCAGAAAGTGCTTCTGAAGTCCAGTATAGCACAACACTTGGGAAGCTCTGGTGTTCAAAGAAACCTCCTTATCTAAGGACTAAACAAGGGAAACAAGGTCATAAAATCAAACTTCATTGGTTTATCTTTAAAATGTTCCTGGTACGACTGGGGACTGGTTTCCTTTGTTGGCTTGGCCCCTAATTTTTGCCCATAAGCTCTCAACCTGCCCATCACTGTTTTTCAAAGACAGCTCTTTGTAATCAATCCATTCTTTTACAAGGAGGGCAACCCCCCTGCCCCTCCTTCCCTGTCTGTCCCTCCTAAACAGTTTATAGCCATCGATTGCAGTGCTCCAGTAATGCAATCCATCCCACTATGTTTCAGTGATTTCAGTTACATCAAGCTTTCCAGATGCACAGTGCCTTCTAGCTCTTGCCTGTTAACCATGCTGTGTGCCTTGGTATAGAGGCAGTTCAGCTGGGATCTCAACCGTGGCACATTTTTGGAGGTGAAGCCCTAATTCACAGATTCACAGAATGGTTGGGGTTGGAAGGGACCTCTGGAGATCATCTTGTCCAATCCTCCCTGCTAAATCAGGCTCACCTAGAGCAGGTTGCACAAATTCTGAGTTCATGTTGGAATGTAAGACTGGAAAAGATCTCCTGCATTTAGTTCCATGCTGTAGTAGGCAGTATATGAAATCTAGACCTCCCCTACTGCAACTTGAGGTGGTTTCGTCTCATTGTATTGCTTGTGTACTTGTGAAAAGAGATGACACCCACCTCTCTAGAACCTCATTTCAGGTAGTTGTAGAGAGCGATAAGTCTCCCCTTAGCCTCATTTTCTCCAGACTAAGCAACCCCACTTGTCTCAGCCACTTCTCATAAGACTTGTGCTCTAGACCCTTCACCAGTTTTGTTGCTCTTCTCTGGACATGCTCCAGCACCTCAATGTCTTTCTTGGAGTGAAGAACCCAAAGCTGAACACAGTATTCCAGGTGTGGCCTCACCAGTGCTGAGTACAGAGGCACAATCACTGCCCTAGTCCTGCTGGCCACACTTTTTTGGGTACAAGCCAGGATGTTGTTGGCCTTCTTGGCCACTTGGGTGCATTGCTGGCTCATATTCAGCTGGGTGCTGACCAACACCCAGGTCCTTTTCTGCTGGGCAGCTTTCCAGCCACTCTTCTCCAAGCCTGTGTCATTGCATGAGGTTGTTGTTACCCAAGTACAGGACCCAGAACTTATTGAATCTCATTCAATTGGTCTTGGCCCATTGATTCAGCCTATATATATATATGTACGTACACACACACTCATACACATGTATTTATATATACAGATGTTATTAAAAAAGGATTGTGGAATATTACGCAGATTGAATTAAGATTGATGTGATACTGATACCAAGTCTGCCTCAAAAAGAAAGCTTTCTTCAGGTGATTAGTCTCTTCTGTCCCCAAAAAGGATCCCCATATTTTGTGCTTAGCAAACATTGGTTACTCTGGCTTTGGAGATGTACTGAGAGTAATGAAAGAGAAATTCCAGTTGGAAAACTGGTGGTAACAGAAGTAGGTTGAGGGAATTAAATATAATTGTCTTAGGTCCTGATCTAAGTATCCGTCTTGTCTGACCCACAGCATGGTTCAGAGTTTTTGACTAATGGATCTTCTTGTATTCATAGATCTACATATATTAGAACTCTGTGCCAGAGCCTGCTGACCAATGATGTTGTCTTAATGAGCTATTTTGCTATCTTATCAGAAAATGTGCATGTTTTTACCAGAGTAACTCATGACATTCATGATACTTTTTTTCTTTTGTACCATATTCATTCTTGACTGTGGTATGTTTTTCCTTTCATGCTAACTGTTATTTTCTACCCTCTCTAGGGTCCTCCAGGAGGAGGAGGGCCACCAGGAACACCTATTATGCCTAGTCCAGCAGGTATTAAAATCTACTCAGGAAAAAATGAAAGAAAATTATAAGGGATTTTAGGAAGTACAAAAATTCTTTTTTTTTCAGATTTTTCTATGCTATTAATGCAGACAAACTGATACATCCAATTGATACATTTTTCATAAAGGATCAGCTAATGAGAAGGTATTAGTTTTGTACTTTCTGTATCAGGTGTTGGGGTTTTTTTTCTGCTCTTTCCCTCTCTTTTTCTCCCTGCTGTGTTGCAGAGATACAAAGCCTTGTATCTGTGCAGTTCAAAGCAATTAATTACTCAGGACTTTGAGGCCATCTTTTCTTGCATGATTTTAGCAATAGCAAGAAAAAAAAGGAAGAAGATAGAATGTGTATTTGATTTTGCTAACATTGATCAAGGCAATTCTTCCAGTTCTGAAATCAGGAGACTTTTGAATCCCGTGAAACTTCATCTATAGTACCTTATGTGATAAACCTTACCGATATATGGCTCTCTAGCTATGCACAACTCAGAAGCATGGCTGCATCACATGGTTATATCATCTGACCGACAGCATGGTTATGCTGGACAGACTGCTTTCCTCCATTCTGCAATGAAGGAGTAAGGCCCCAAAGGTACCACTGCCATGTCCTATTTGTGATCTGTTCCCGGAACTTCACTGTCCCATTGTTTGTCCAATTTACACGATTTGTATCTTGGAATTATGACCACATGGAGATTTTGGCCACACAGGCCACCATTCCTATTAAGGTTTAAAGAACTGAGGAGGAGGAGGATGGGAGCATTCAGGACAGCTAGCTAGCTTCTCAAGGCTTAAATTGGTCAACTAGATTGAAGTATTTCCCTCCATGGATATTCAGCAAAGTATCTGACATGAAGGATTCTCTCCTCCCGTGGATATTTTTAGATATCTGCTAAAAAGAAACTAATTACTTTTTGTGTAACCCAATATTCAGCAGATATTCAGACTCTTTTTGGCCAATATCTGGATTTGTAACCCACTTTGACCAGCTAAGACGAACCTGTTCACCTTGATGATGCTATAGCATCCTCAGTCCTCATGTACTACATATTTTTGCTGTCCTCTACAGCACAAGAGGGTAGGGAAGTTTTCTAATTTCCCATGAAAACTTACTGCACTGATGTAAAATCTTAATTAAATACAATTCCAGGGCTTTAAAACGTGACCCAAAATAAAAAGTAGGGCTTCCTTGTTCATATAATTATTGGAAAAGATAAATAACATGAGCTGGCAGTTATAAGGTAGAATCTCTTTTAACATAAAACAAACCCACAGACAGCCTGCACTTTTAAAAGTAGTCAGCACTGTAGTTAAGCTATCTGTGTGCACTTAAAATAAAGCATCTATTGAGGAATTGTTTCTATTTTTAATTAAAGAGACTCTAAGGTGTTTTAAGGCCTCTGCTTTCCAAAGTATAAAACCACTTAGACGTTGGCCACCTGAGAATTTTGCAAAGGTATTCACTCACCTCTGAAAAAACCCTTCCATCTCTGAATGTTCCTGTGGCCCAATCAATTTCTGTGTTTTTACAAGATGCAGTAGAACTTAAGGTGAGCAAGGCATGTATGTTTCAAAAGGATCTGGTGGTTCAATAATTTGCCTACCTCCTTGAACATTAAAAATAACTTTTTATATGATAATTTTACTTTTGCTATCTTTATGATAAAAGCTTTTATTTTCCCTCTTTTTTTAAACAATATATTTGAATGCCCTAGTGCTGCATAGTTCTTTGTATATAATGAAATTATTTACTCACCAAGGTTACATTAATTAATGCTTGAAAACTGTATCAGAAAGATAAAGGAATAGACAAAGACTTTGATTTTAACTGTCCTGAGTATGTACAAATATATTCTTGCACAAGGTCAGGCTACATTCTCAGTTTCAACACACATCAGTCTGGTATAGGTTTTCTTGCTTTCACTACTTTTGTCTGAAAAGGCCCTTGTTTTGGAAAAAGATTTACACCTCAGCAGTGGCTTTTTGTGTCTGCTATTAAGTTCAAAACTCATGGTTCAAAGAGATGGAATAGTGTTTTGGAGAAACTAGGTATAGAGCTACTTAGCTATTATTTTACTCTTTTTGTAGATACTATAGAGGGTAGTGTTTTTCCAGAGTTGCCTATATTTTTATAAAGATATGCTGTTCCCTTCAGGAATTATTTAGACTTTTCTGAGGTCATTCTCCTCTCAGTAAACTTTTTTGTTACGTGGCCTGTCTCTTTTCAAGTTCCTTTGTGAAAGGCTTTTTCCTAATTTGTCTATCAATCTGCTGCATTTTTTTCCTTCTTCTTCTTACAAATATTGATGAGGGGTTTTAAGACTTTGTGTGTGTTAGCAGTAGGGATAAATTGGAGTTGGGAATGAATAATTTGTATCTACTAGTAGTTTTCAGGCATTGATTTCCTAAGTTCAACCAGAAGAGTTATCTGGGTTGTATTCCATATGTCATTATTTAAATCTGCATTTCGTCTCTGGAGGTGCTCCAGTTTGAAGGTTCATGTACATTAATCAGAGGGAAAGGGTATATCTGTCCTCTGGTTATGTATGAAGTAATCCTAGACTGAGAAGCAGTATAGCTGTGTCAACTTCTGGCAAGGCCCAGTGAAGCTCTTGGCAGAATTTATAGTTTAGGCATCACACTGTGCAAACATGGGTTTGTTGTTTTTGGATTCAGGTTGGTTTTGAAGCATTGCACCACTCTATACTATGAAGATATATTAGCTAATGCTGTCCTTAGAGAGGGGATGTTTGCACAATATTCCACTGAATCATTAGATATAGTCAAAATCTAATAGACTGACACAAATGAGAATAAAATATTTTCAATCACTACACTAACCTGAAGGATATCTAAAAGAAGCTATTTATTGGTTATTACAGATGGAAAACAAATTACAGAAAGTGTTGATAAGCGAGAAACCTCTGTTTTATAGAGTACTGAAGATGAGCGAAGTAATTTTGAACTCCAGGAAAAAGGGTTTAAGGAATTAAATAGTTACAGATACTTGCTGATTTATAAAACTTTTAACAGTCATGCATAAAAGTAGAATCTAGAAATAGTAATGTAGGATCAATTGCAATTATTTCTTTTGATAGCTTTATTGTGTGGTAGAAACAGATAAAAAGGGAATTAGATTTTCCATTATATTGCCACTGTGTATCAGTGATTCAGGAATAGAAATAATATGAGCTAAAAGACAAGAAATATATTAGGTGAGTAGTTTTATTGAAAGGTATATATTAACACTTAAAATAATCTCTTACTATAGATTCAACCAACTCTGGAGACAACATGTACACTTTAATGAATGCAGTACCACCTGGACCTAGCAGACCTAATGTAAATATGAATCTAGTTATAGTATTTTAAATTATACAGCCTTGTTTTATCCAAAGCACTACATTTCCATTATACCATGTCCATTTTAGATTTAATGTTTTGCAAATTGATCATGTTAGTACGTGCAAAATAATGATTTGGGCCTATTTTTCTATACAGAAAAGACCTGAGAAGCATGTGCATGTGGATATTGGGGATGACTTTGTCATGCTACAGTGCAATAGATTTCTGTACCATATGATACCATCCTAGGAGCTTCCACCAAGCATTAGTTTCTGCTGGCTTTAAACTTTCATTATAAAAAAGTCTCTATGGCTGAAGAGGGAGAACAACACTGTTGAAAGTGGTCCAGTATTATATTTCCCTGCTATTCTGTAAAAAAGGATAAAACCAATAACTTTAGGAAGAAACAAATTTCCCCATTTAAGGTGTCAAGAATGAAAGACAATGATAACATTCAGGTATTTGTCTCCTTAACTACTGGACTAGTGACTATTTTAGCCCAAACTTCAGTAGTTCTAGAACTGACAAAAATTGGAATTCTTAGATAGAACTTGTTTCTTTTCTGATCTCTATCTATGCCTTCAATTTTGTTGTACGTATCTGATTACAACCATATTTCATCTAATTACAGTCCATATTGTGGGCCTTCTGAAAAAAAGGGCAATAAAACTTTAGAATATAAATATTTAGATATTGCTAAATCAGTATGCATTGAATTTTAGAAAATGTTCTGTAATGCTAATGCCTTTAAGTTTCTGAAGGACTGAATGTATGGTTAATATCTTAAATCTGTAAGAAACTGATCATATTGCAAAGGTAATGCAGAATAGTCTGACTGTCAGTATAGATAGGGTGGGGTTTGAAAACTGTTAATCACCTACTAATTTAAGTGAATAATAAAATTTTCTCTAACATCAATGGGAGTAGAGTTAATTCAGCACGTGCAGGTTTGAAAATCATGAACAAAGTATTAAAGTACTAAAGCCAGTCTACAGAAATTAGTTTCTCAAAAAATGATGAAGGTAGCATTGGGAAAAGTTAAAAAAAGCACTGATACTTTTTGCAATCATCACATGGAAGACTTTCACATTCATAGATGGGACTGTGCATTTTTCCTTTATCTTTTTTTTTTCCTGAGGAATTTTTTTTTATTAGATTATCTTAAAAAAATTGTGCAGTAATATTTTTTAATGTCTGAACCTTTTATACTTTCCAATGGGGCCAGGGTTAGATGGACCTATGAGTGGACTGGGTGGAATGGATTCACATCATATAAATGGATCATTAGGTAATAATAGTAAATGTTATGGACAGTGTGAATTTACAGTGACCAGTGTCATTTTCTATGACTAGTTCTCTAAGCTATGTAGGAGACTGTATGTTAAAATCTTTTAAAAACTAAAATAGCTGTATATACATTAATAATAAATATTAAAATACTTTTAAAGCATATGAATTGGATTATATAATGCATCTCAAAGAAAAATGCTGTATGGTATTTATATGACTAATCATAATTTTAATCCAGTATTTTCAAATCACTCTATAAGAATAACACCACAGTAATATAGAACTGATGGCATAAGACCAATTTTTCTTTTACCTCTCTTTCTCTTTCAAAAACTTGAGAAGGTGTCATTATGACATGCTGGTCTGAGTTCTTATCAAGTACGTGGAAGTTTTTATATATATTAATGTATGTGTTAAACTGGATTTATCCCATATTTTGATATCCTTATTTGTTCTATAATTAGTATTGTTTGTTAAGTATAAGTTTTATTATTCCATCCCCATAAGTAGCTTCATACAGTTGCCATTTTAGTGCACCAAGAAAGAACATGCATTCTTGTCAGGGCATGCAGAGGCAGGAAGAATAGAGTACTTCATGTCTGTTGAAACTATGGGTTTTGAAAGACTGTTATCTAAAGGAAGAAGCCTTACACAATTCTATAAAACATGCACTGCTTTATCCCCTGACTATCACAGAATCACAGAATCATTTAGGTTAGAAAAGACCTTTGAGATCATCAAGTTCAGCTGTTAACCCAGGACTACCAAGTTCACCACTAAAACACGTCCCTAAGCACCACATCTATGCATTGTTTAAACACTTCCAGGGGAGGTGATTCCATCACCTCCCTGGGCAGCCTGTTCCAATGGTTGACCACTCTTTTAGTGAAGAATTTTTTTCTAATATCCAGTCTAAACAATCCTAGCAAACTCTGCTCTTACTCTTTGCTGGATGAATGATAAACACTTGAAAGGGATTTAGGCAATAATCTGCAGCTAAAAAAAATGCATTTTGTATATTCACACAGAATCACAGAATGATTGGGTGTGGTGAGTTGACATTGGCTGGATGCCAGGTGCCCACTAAACTGCTCTATCACTTCCCTCCTCAACAGAATGGGGGGAGGGGAAGAGAAAATAAGATGAAAAAAAATTGTCGGTCAAGATAAAGGCAGTTTAATGAATAATGAAAGCAACAGAAAAAGTCACTGAGGAGATGAAGACATGATGGACTCCTGAATCCAACAAGAAGACCTTTTATTAGTCCAAAACCTGCACTTATATATCCTCATTTGCTGTTCACGTGCATCATACTAAAATATCATTGGTTAATCAATACTGTTGACATGCTTCTTGGCTACATATAATTGGTTAATTACTAAGCTACAAACACACTGAACTTCTTGCATTATTTTTTTTTCTCTCTTCCTTCTTATCTCTGTGAGTTTCATGTTTTCAGCCAGCCGTCGATGTGGCATCACGCATCCACTCCAGCCTTGCTTCATATCCTGTTTCTCTTCCGGGCGTTCAGCCAACCTTATCTTACTTTCTGGGCATTCAGCCTTCAAGGTCCTTCATAGGCATCATGGTCTCCAGCACTTGCCATAAAGATCTCTACAAGTTACATATGCGGAAATGAAGGAAAACAAAAGATGTTATTCTCTACTTCCCATCAGCAGGCGATGTTCAACCACTTCCTGGGAAGCAGGGCTTCAGTACAGATAGCGGTTGCTCTGGAAGAAAAACTGTAAATAACAAATGCTCCCCCTTCTTCCTTCTTTCTCTTAACTTTTCATATGTGAGCAGATGTCATATGGTATGGAATATCCCATTGGTCACTTTGGGTCAGCTGTCCTGGCTATGTCCCCTTCTAAGATCTTGCCCAACCCCAGCCTACTGGTGAGGTGGGGGGGAGGTTGGAAAGACAGCCTTGATGCCGTGCGACCACTGCTCAGCCGTAGCCAAAGAACTGGTGTGTTATCACCATCTTTCTAGCTACCAATACAAGCACAGCACTATGAGGGCTCTATGGGGCTCAGCCAGAACCAATATACCGGGATTGGAAGGGACCTCTGGAGATCATCTTGTCCAATCCTCCCTGCTAAATCAGGCTCACCTAGAGCAGGTTGCACAAATTCCATCCAGGCAGGCTTTGAATGCTTCCAGAGAAGGAGACTCCACAGACTCTCTGGGCAGCCTGTTCCAGTGCTCTGCCACCCTCAAAGTAAAAAGGCTTTTCTTCATATTCAGATGGACCTTCCCGTGTTGCAGTTTGTGTTCGTTGTCCCTTGTCCTGTCACTTGGCACTACTGAAAAGAGCCTGGTACCATCCTCTTGACACTCGCCCTTAAGATATTTCTATGCAGTGATAAGATCCCTTCTCAGTCTCCTCCAGGCTAAACAGGCTCAGCTCTCTCAGCCTTTCCTCATAAGGGAGATGCTCCAGTCCCCTCATCATCTTGGTAGCCCTCTGCTGGACCCTCTCCAGTAGTTCCCTGTCTCTCTTGAAGTGGGGAGCCCAGAACTGGACACAGTACTCTAGATGCGGCCTCACCAGGGCAGAGCAGAGGGGGGGGATCACCTCCCTCGACCTGCTGGCCACACTCCTCCTCGTGCACCCCAGGATCCCATTGGCCTTCTTGGCCACATGGGCACGCTGCTGGCTTGTGGGCAACTTGCTGTCCACCAGAACTCCCAGGTCCTTCTCCACAGAGCTGCCTTCCAGCAGGTCAGCCCCCAGCCTGTGCTGGTGCATGGGGTTGTTCCTCCCAAGGTGCAGGACCTTATACTTGCCTTTGTTGACCTTCATTAGGTTTGTCTCTGCCCAACTCTCCAGCCTGCCCAGGTCTCGCTGAATGGCAGCACAGCCTTCTGGTGTATCAGACACTCCGCCCAGTTTTGTATCATCAGCAAACTTGCTGAGGGTACACTCAGTCCCTTCACCCAGGTCAGTGATGAATAAGCTGAACAAGCCTGGACCCAGCACTGACCCCTGGGGAACACCACTAGCTACAGGCCTCCAGCTAGACTCTGTGCCATTGATCACAACCCTCTGAGCTCTGCCATTCAGCCAGTTCTCAATCCACCTCACTGTCCACTCCTCTAACCCACACTTCCTGAGCTTACCTATCAGGATGTTATGGGAGACAGTGTCAAAAGCCTTGCTGATGTCAAGGTAAACAACATCCACCGCTCTCCCCTTGTCTGCTTGGCCAGTCATTGCATCATAGAAGGCTATCAGGTTGGTCAGGCATGATTTCCCCTTGGTGAATCCATGTTGACTGTTCCTGATGACCTTCTTTTCCTCCACATGCTTAGAGATGACCTCCAGGATGAGCTGTTCCATCACTTTTCCAGGGATGGAGGTGAAGCTGACTGGTCTGTAGTTTCCTGGGTCCTCCTTCTTGCCCTTTTTGAAGACTGGAGTGACTCTGGCATTCCTGCAGTCCTCAGGCACCTCTCCTGTTCTCCATGACCTTTCAAAGATGATGGAGAGTGGCTTGGCAATAACATCTGCCAGCTCCCTCAGCACTCAGGGGTGCATCCCATTGGGGCCCGTGGATTTGTGGGTGTCAAGTTTGCCTAAATGATCTCTAACCTAATTCTCCTCGACCAAGGGTAAGCCTCCCTTTCTCCAGACTTCCTCTCTTGCCTCCAGGGTCTGGGCTTCCTGAGGGATGGCCTTGGCAGTAAAGACTGAAGCAAATGCAGCATTCAGTAACTCCATCTTCTCTGTATCCTCATTCAGCAGCAGGCCCACATTTCCCCCAGTCTTCCTTTTGCTACTGATGTACTTGAATAAGCCCTTCTTGTCCCTGACATCTCTTGCCAGATTTAATTCCAAATGGACCTTAGCCTTCCTTGTTGCATTGCTGCATACTCTGACAGTGTTCCTATATTCCTCCCAAGTGGCCTGTCCATTTTTCCACATCCCATAAACTTCCTTCTTCTGTTTGGGTTTTGCCAGAATCTCCTTGTTTATCCACACAGGTCTCCTTGCCCCTTTTGCTTGGTTTCTTACTCATAGGGTTGTACCAATCTTCAGCTTGGAGGAAGTGATGGCTGAATATTAGCCAGCTCTCTTGGACCGCCCTAACCCATGGGATTCCTTCAAATAGGTCCTTGAAGAGGCTGAAGCTAGCTCTCCTGAAGTCCAGGGTTGCAGTTCTAGTTATTGCCCTCCTTCCTCCATGCAGGATCCTGAACTCCACCATTTCATGGTCACTGCAGGCAAGGCTGCCCCAACCTTCACGTCCCTAACCAGTCCTTTGTGAGTACAAGGTCCAGCAGTGCACCTTGCCTCATTTTCTCCTCCACCACCTGAGTCAAAAGGCTATCATCAATGCTCTACAGCAACCTCCTGGGCTGTGTGTGTCTAGCTGCGTTGTCTTTCCAGCAGATATTCGGGTGGTTGAAGTCCCCCATGGGGTTTGGGGCCTGTGATTGTGAGGCTGCTTACAGCTGTCTGTTATATACCTTTCCTAAGAGATTTAAAGAATAAATCTAGAAGCTCATAATTTAGTATTGCAAGAATCAAGGCAGCTATGGTAGTTTATGCTTTTTGTAAGTTTCTTGTAAATATATATATCTGATTTCACATCCTGGTTTGGAGATGAGGAAAGCGCCTAGTTTTAGACAGACCAGTTCTTTGTAGACAGTGTTACTGTCTGGGTTATCGTTTATAGCCGGTTCCACCTCAGGCTTGCACCATACACCTACCTTATTCTAGTTTGACTTGTTGTCCTTCTTCATTCACTGTTGGTACCAAATCATAACAATGATTGTACCAGTTCTTGTTGAGAGCTGAGGAACAATTGAGGTTTAAAAATATGAATGTTGTAACTCAGACATTTTCACATTCATGAAGCATCCACATTCCCTTGGCCTGGCCTGAGACAGGGCAGCTGCTTCCAAAGTTACCATATCACTTCATCACAAAAAGTAGGTGTAATTTTATTTTGTGAGTCTAACAGCAGAAATATTGATATGTTTGTTTTATTTTCTGAGTTGCAAGTCATTCAGTGTTGAAAATGATGTGCCTTTTGTAACTATGAATAAAAATTTGAGAAAAGCTTTTTATGATATGCTAGTACAATCCCTTCTCTACTGTTCAGTATTTTAAGTGCTGAGCTTCACAAAAATATTATCTTTAATAATTATCCTAGCATCATCCTTGTATGAAAATGGGTATGAATTTCCTGTTACTGTGTCTGGGTTCTCAGTGAATTCTGGGACAAAGGTAAAAAACTGTTGCAATGGGGAAAGATTACTGTGGTAGCCACTTACTGACTACGATTCAGATGCATAAAACAATTCTGTCTGTCATCTGATATTCCTCCAGTTTTCTTGGTAGATCACAATATTCTTAATGGGCTTTGTCAGCCAACAGAGGAGAGGTGGACATGCTTACCACCCAGGAAATATAGAAAAGTAGGAATGAATGAGTTACCTTCTCCAGCAGTCATTTATTTTTAGTGCTTAACTTTCAATTAACATATATATTTTCAGTTATTATTTTATCATTCAGCATTTTAAGGTGGTTTGAGCAAAATATATTAATATGCATATAAATGATAAGAAATATAGGCTTGTGTTGTTCTTTTGTAATTATCTTCAGCTTCAGTATCTAATCTATGAGCATAATGAGCATACAAATTTCTTCCCTCTTTTGGGGTATTCTTTACGACCTAGTGGCTGATGGCTTCATGAATACTGAATATTTGAGTCTTCTGGAGCTACTGTTTATATTTTCTCAGGTGAAAATGTTATTGTATTCTCCACCAGATACAAGCACAATGTCATGTCACTGCAGTGCATGCTGTCTTTTAGCTTCTTTCTATGTGATTGCATAATGAAGATTTAGAAATGCTGCTGTATAAATAAAATGCTATGCTGCTCACACAATTCAGGTGTTCTGCATCCCTTGTTCGCTCAAAACTCCCGTTAACTTCAAAGTTATTACTGGCTTGAAAGGGAGTTTTGGAAGCACAGAGCAGCAGTGAGCAACTCTGTAGCAGTTTACAGTCTGCTGCAAGCTAATATCTTTTCAGAAATCAAATAAATGTAGCAATTCAGCAGTGACTTCCTAGTGAAAACACTGAGTGGGCTTATCACTTGAGATTTTAAGATAAAACTGTCACTGTGTAATTGTATCTCATCTAATTTTGACATTTGACAAGTAATACTTGATGAGGTATGAATCTCAGTTGTATCTACATGTTTGATTACGATATACCAACCAATGCAAAACTGAAAAGTGAACAGCTACATGAGATATCAGTTTCCAAGAGGTTCTTTTTAGATATTTTTTTTTCATTATTTCTGCGATATTTTCACCACTGAAGTATTTTTTTTGTCGTTACCTGAAGCTTGGCTTCCTTTCACCAACAAAAATAGGCTGTAGCCTTCTACGCTGTGAAAGGTAAGCTCTGTGGAGAAACATGGGTTTTGTGCTTGCCCAACAAATTAGCAGAAATTTCATCCAAGCCATAAAAGCTTTTTATAGCATTCTGTGTTTATGTAATCAAAGCAATTAGGCATAGGAGCTTCAGGAATAAAGAGATCTATCTACCATTTTACTTTCTCTAATTCATAGAGATTTAAGAGTTCTTTTTTCAAAGCTCAGCTGTGTGTCTGTAAAACAGTGCAGTCTAAGAATCATGTGAGATCCAGTTTATAGAGATAGCATTGGAGCATGAAAGATTTACTTTTGAAAGCAAGGAGTAATGCATGTCCCTATGGACATGGACACTTGCAAACAAGTCTGATACCAAGAATAAAAAAATCAAGATAGTATCAGTCTATTAGACTCTGTACTATGGTGGCTATTTTAGCTTTTCTTGATTCTATTTTATTTTGCAGAAGAGGAGTTGGGGCATCTCAGATCATATGGGACATTTTAGAAGTATATCACTCAACAATTATTTTATAAACTCTAACTTAAAAATGCACTACAAGTTATTACAAAAATATATTTTCTTCTGTTTGCCAACATGATGGTTCCGTTTTGTGATAAGTTAAAGAGTTAATTTGCTGCACTGCCTAGCTGCATGAATTCATCCAGTGTACATCATAGATATCTCTGCAGCATTACTTTGGGGTTTGTATTTGAATTTGCAGTATTGATTATTTTTGTATTTTACTTTGCTTCTGTTATTAGAATTGTATTAAAAATAATTTATACATATGATTTTACAACTGTTTTGCAACAGAAGTCTTTAAATTGTAAACTTTTATTGATGGATACTCATTAAAATGTTATAAGAATTATATTGTATTGTGTTTCAGTGTTCTCTGTACATAAATATATGATTTTGTTTAATGGTGCTTGTGCCTTGCAGTTTTGGACACATTTTAGAATAAAGCTTCATTTTACAAGAAGTAGTTATATTTTCAAAAACTGTGTTAAAGAAAACCTTTTTTTTCCAGGAATAAATGGGGTTATGACAGAAAAATATAAACCTCTAAAGGATTTATGACTTCAGGTAGTAATATATTTTTTTCAAGAATATAAAGTATATAGTCCATAAAGATACAGAGCTACATATTGTAGTCAACTTACTTCAGTAACTGACATCTGTATTTAAACAACAACCAAAAAAAACATTTTAGAGGCATGTCCTACGGCTGCTGACATTGTTAAAAAATATTTGTAAAGGCCTTTTATACACCTTACAATGTCACAATTATCATGTTACTCTGTAAGCCATACTAAAACTCTCCAATCTTACTTACCTCTGTTTTAATAGTGAAAGAATTTTGGCAGAAATCTAAAACACTATTCTAGAATACAGCCTTCTAAATGATGGAAAATGGTTGTTAACTGTCTACATGTGGCACAATTGAGTAGGATTTCCTGCTAGCTCCAATAGCTTTACTTTAGAAACTATTTATTCTCATCTAATACTGAGCTAATCTTTTATTAATAAAGTATCTTACCTCTTCTGGCACAATTTCTTTAAATCTGTTGTGCTGTGTCTTGTTCTTCACAGCACTCATGAGGTATGTTACTGTGCTACACAAAGCTTTTAAAATCTTTTATCTTTTAAAAGCTTTTACTTCCAATTGTCTGTAGAAGCCCTCATCAATTTCCTCTTCCTGATCAGCTGGCCTGTGGTAAACACCCACAACAGTGTCACCCATGCTAGCCTGCCCCTTAATCCTCACCTATAAGCTCTTGATCTTCATCCACCCCTAGGCAGAGCTCAATACATTCCATTTGCTCTCTCACATAAAGAGCAACTCCACAGTCTTGCCTTGCTGGCTTGTCCTTCCTAAAAAGCACATATTCATCCATGACACCATTCCAGTCATGCAAGCTATCCCATCATGTCTCTGCAACTGCAATGAGATCATGAGCCTGCAACTGCACACAGATCTCTCATTCTTCCTGTTTGTTCCCCATGCTGCATGCACTGGTGTTGAGGCATTTCATCGGTGTTTCCCTGTTGGTTCCTAATGCATCAGCAGACCCTGGCTCTTCTCTGTTGCTTAAAACTCCATGCCCTTCCCCTGCTGAGTCTAGTTTAAAGCTCTCCATTTAATTCTGGCCAGCTTGTTGGCAAAGACCTCCTTGCCCCATTTGGACAGGTGAATCCTATCAGCTCCCAACAGACCCGACTTCTCAAAACTAGATCCACGATCATGGAAGCCAAAACCTTGAGTATGGCACCAGCCACACATTTACCTATTCAATTCATCTTCTCCTTCCTGAACCCCTTCCTCTGACTCAGAGGACACAGGAGAACACCACCTGTGTTCCAGATCCCTTTAACATTGCTCTGAGGGACACATAGTCTCTTTCGAGGGGTCAAAGTTGTCTTGTCACAATATCATTAGTATCTACATGGAACAGTAGGAGCAGATGATAATCTGTAGGGTTCACCAGGCTCCACAGCCTCTCGGTGACATCATGAATGCGGGCTCCTGGTAGGCAGCAGATTTAAATAAATTTAGCAGACTAAATAAATTGTCTGGGTAGAAACTGTGTGCTTTGGTGCCGCTCAGTAAGGAATCCCCAATTACTAATACTTCACATGCTTTTCTGGTGGCACTGGTTCTAATGCAGGTGGGTGATTGGATCAACTTTGCATGGTCAACTTCTCCTGGATTCTGTCTGTTATTCACATGGTCTTCATTCTCCAACCCCAGAGCATCATATCTGTTATGTAGGGGCACTTTAGGAGAAAGGAGAAGGTTCTTCCTTCTGCCCCAAGCAGAGAGACAAGGGTCCAGTCTCCACCTTGTGGATTACTTGTGTCAGTCAGCTTGAAGTTGTATTCAGGCTTACCTTCCCCTTGCACAGCTTTAAGGCAGGGCAGTCTCTCAGCCTGGGACAGCATACAATACCATGTATTGACATCCCACTCAACATTCCTGGATACTGCGCTGCCTGTTGAGCTCCTCTTGTTACAGTTACTTGTTTGAAGAGTTCTAGCTGGACACACTTGCAGATATGTCATCCACTGCTGCCTTGAGGTGCTAGGGTGAATTCCAGGTGCTGGAGCTCCATGTAACCTAAGGTCTGGACAGCTATTTCAGTCCTTAGGAGGTCTGTTTGGGTGGAGATGTCAGCACAGATAGGCTGTAATGCTTCTGTTTGGGTTTCAACCTTGCAGTTGCATCGAGTTGACACCATTTTCTTTCAGCAGGTCACAGTCTCCTTATAGTTATCAGAAAAACCCGACCCACTTATAAAATGGTCATTCTTTTGAAAGAGATCATCCTTCTAATTCTAATTCCCTGGAGACCTCAAACTTCTGGGTAGGCTTGCACAGCCACCAGCTAGTTGGGCTGACCATTGGGGCTACAGCCTAAGCCTGCTGGTGAGCAGAGCAGGCAGCAACCCAACAACTGGCAGAGTACACTGTTCTTCTGAGAATTGCCAACACCTCTTCCAGTTGACACCACTCCTGGTTTGCACATCCTGGTTGCTGCCACTCCCTAAGGGCTGGTTATATGCAGCTTCCTGCAATTTGAACTGGCCAACTCTCACTCACCTCTCAGGAGATCTGTCGCCTGCCAGATGGTCCCTCCACACACACAGGCCAAGGGTGCTGGGGGCCCAGAAACCCCCTCAGACACCCTCAGGAACTTCATAAGCCTTGCACTCCTCCTGTCACACGGCAACAACTGCTGCCACTGCTAGTGTGAGCTATAATAAACATTTCTATCCCTTTGAGATTGTCTTGTCCTATTTAGATTTTAAAATCTACAAGGTAGAGATTGTATCTTATCTATTGGATGCTGTGCTACAAAAGGCTCTTTCCAACTGGGAAACTTAATTTGCAGCACAGATCTCCCCTGTGAACTTGGTCCATTAACTTAATTTCTGTAATTTTTCAGTTGTAAAAGGAGAACAACAACATAGCTGACTAAATTTGCATGTATTTTCTGAGGATAAATACACTGAAGACTGTAAAATACTCAGTTACTCCAATGGAGACTATTCGGAAACTATAAGATTATAAGGGAATGCAGAGAAAGGAGATAATGAAGCCAACTGGAAGAAAGACATTTAAGTCTGTTACTTCAGCAGACAGGGTCAAAGGAGAGGAGCTGAAGTGCAGGAAGAAAGAAGCTTACAACAGCAGAGACTAGTTTTGGAAAAGGACATTTTAGGCTGCGAGGATATTCACTTTCCAGGTGTACGTTTGCCAAGTATCCAAAGCATTGGTGGCCATGTGCATTGCTGGTTTAGATCCTGGATGGCCATTCCTGTTCTTGAAGGGCAGTTCATACTTCCAACAGACATATTTTATATGACACACTCCTGTATGTACTTCAAATAATGTTTCTGAACAGAAACAAGAGATGTTACCTTTTCTGTTTCTCTAAAACACTTCTTTCTATACAGCCTAAGAGAGGTCTGCTGACTGCTCGCCCCAAGCATGTATTCTTCCAGGTACTTCAGAAATGTCTAGAATTGAGCAGATTTAGATTTTACATTTACCTGTGATGTTAACAGCTTTGTAGCTCCCAATCTCACAGCAAATAGATATATTATGGGCCAAATACCTAATCAGTGGGACTATGTTAAATGGAGGTGAAAATTACCTGTGAGAGAACAACAAATAAGCATACTCTTAGAGAAAGCCTAGATAACGACAGTGACAAGGTAAACCTGAAAGCAAATTTACAGATTACTGACATAGACAGGCAAAAGACAAGTTTTGTTTTTTTTTTTAAATAACAAATTGCTTAGTTCAGTTTAAAGACTATTCCTTCTAAGATACAGGATCCATGGTGTGAGAAGTTGATACTTGACTTTTTGTCATCTGTACAGAGCAGATGAGGAAGGAAAAAAGAATACCAACTGCATGCCATTTACAAGCTCTGTTCAGGTAGTAAGACTAAACTATGCCACTGCCACTTCTAAAAGTCTATTTCTTCACAGAAGACAGTCAGAGGGAAAGAGAATTCAGTACAAACTTTATTCTGAAGCAACAGAATAAAAGTAAATTTAGGGAATAACAGCATGCTAATTTTCAGAGTCAGTATCCTTTGGAATGTATCTAGTGTGACAGTACAGCCACCCTGTTGCTTGCTAAAAGAGTATGTGGCAAAGAAACAGGTTTTGCTATAGTGCAGTGATAGTAGCACAGATCATGTGAGAAGAAATCCCTGCTGCACTGAGAAACTATCTTGGCAAGACAGATTGGTTAAAATTCAAATTTTCCTTGCTGTTTTGGGTTAAAGCTAGATCTTTATAAATGTTTAAATGAGTAACATACTTTGACACATAAGAATCGGCTGCCTTGGCACATTCTTGTGTGACATCCCCATTCCAATTGATTAACCTTATGAAAATGCCAAAACCATATTCATGTCACACACCAATACAGGCATTCTGGTTATGCGAGGATGTTCAAGAACTTGAAGGACCATTGCAGCAAGGTTGGAAACATCTATCCCAGAGGAGAAGAAGAGGGAGGTGCCATTCTTCATTTCCTCTACAAAGTGACTTCTGGAGAAGAGGAGAAAGGTGCAATTGCTAATTGTCTCCATGAGGTGGTTCCCAGAGTACTGGGATGGCAGCAATATAGGGGCCACATAACAGATTAGGCTCAAGGGCAATGCTTTCATCATAGCTCTCCCAGGCAAAGCAAAACAAAATTATAAACACCACAGCAAACAGCAAAAGCTGAAAGCAGCCATTAAGAAGCCCTGGAATTTGATGGTACAGCAAGGAAGGGAGCAAGCAACGGAGCAGGTGAGGGAACAAATAAATCAATATTGAGACCAAACAAGTCAACATCATGACCAGCAACAGCGAGTAACTACTAAACAGGTATAACAGCTATAAATTCAGTCTAGCATACTCAAATCAAACCTGTCATTATCTCAAGCCCCTCGAGCCTCACGTCGGGTGCGGGAAAGGACTGTGGTGGGCTGACCCTGGCCAGCAGCTAAGCACCCACACAACCCACAATCCCAGCCCAGTGGGATTTGGAGCAGAGAATAGGAAGATCAAAAGCAAGAAAAAATCATGGGTTGTGATAAAGACAGTTTGATAAGTGAAGGAAAGAGGAAAAAACCCAACAAATGATTCAAAGGCATTCAGTCACCACTTCCCACAAGCAGACTGATACCCAGCCAGTCTTTGAGCAATGGTTCCTTTGGAAAGGCCAAACCCCCAATTTTTTATTGCCGAGTGTGATGCTGTATGGCATAGAATATGTCTTTGGTAAATCTGTAGCAGTTGTTCTGACTGTTTCCTCTCTCAGTCTCTTGCCTACCCCTAAACCTACTCATGGGGGTGGGGGCGCAGAGTGAGAAACAGAGAAGGCCTTGATGCTGTGCAAGTACTATTCAGCAATAGCCAATAGCCAAAACATCGGTATGTTATCAACACTTTTTTAGCCACAAATGCAAAGCACAGCACCATATCAGCTGCTATGAAGAAGGTTAATTCCATCTCAGCTAGACCCAGTACAATAGCATAACAGTTATGTTTGAACAGTCTTTGACCACTTAGCGAATGATCACTTTTTCAAAGGATTTTCAAAATCAAGTTCCCCTTGTAGTCCAGCTATACCTGGCTAGTTGTATTCTCCTTTGTGCAATAGCTCCACAATATCACCTCCTACCATCCTTTATTAAAAGTAAACCAGACAGTTACACACCTGATTAATTTAGGACACATTCTATTTTGACAAATATGTGCTACTAATAAAAACATCTAAAAAATATTTCTTATAGGTGGACAAATGCTAGAGATATATTAAAAATAAGTAAAGAACTGTACTTTGCACATTAGACTTTCCTTAATTAACCTGAGTCAGTGATTTACTTTTAACTTGACAATATTGCTTTAAGTTGGCAAAAACAATCCAATAAAAAGTACTATCACAATAGCATACTCCTAGCACTTTAGTCCTAGCCCACAGACAGCTGGGCAGCACAGTGCTACACAGAACATTTTATTCTTTCCAAATTTGCCACCTACCAGATAAACTATTAATCCAATTCCCTTTTATCTAGTGTTCAGAGTGTGAAGGAAATTTGGAAGGATTCCTGTTTTAGTGCACATTGATTTGGGGAACAGAGCATAGCTATAGCAAATCAGAAGCAAGCACTGTGCAAACGGATGTGATCTGCCCTTCAAGGTGGCAAGTGTAGTCTGTCCCTTCCCTTATTACTCTAGCCCAGGGTGGAATTTTTTGGAAGCATACAAGTGATACAAAAGCACAAACTGCACCAAAAGTCAACAGGACTTGTTATCCTGAAAGACATACCATTTTGGAAAAAGCTTCTTTTTCTTTGCTTTTAAGAGATGACATACAGCTTTTACTGGAATAAGCAGAATCTCCAGATTAGTGCATCTCAACCTTCTTTAACCCAAGGACCACCTAATATTTTCAAAGACATCTCTACTGTTTTGTAGAGAATTGCCATATCAGTTGTCAATTTCAGTCAAATGACCACTGAAAGTTTAAATTACATTGAACATGTTTCCCAGATTTGTTTGCTTGACTGTGCAGGAATGGCTGTACATGTTTTTAACTTGATGCTTAATTTGTGGATGTCCCTCTAAGGAGGTCTTTAAGGAAAGCAGTGGGGTTTTTGGAAGAAGCTGAGGTGCTGTGGCTTTTTTATTTTTTTATAATTTTTGAAAAGAAGAAGAGTCAATCTTTTATCTTGCAATAATTTATGGGCACTAGTGAAACTTACTGCCTTATCTAGTACATAGTACACTTTGATTTATTTCTCCAGTTGCCATACTACAAAATCTAAGTTCACTGATGGTAAATAATCATTTCATTTCTGTCTCTGTTGGCTCTTTTAAAATCATAGACTCATAGAATGGTTTGAGTTGTTAGGGACTGGGAAAAGTTGACTTGGATCCAGTTTGCTGCAACCATTTTGGAGAAATTAATATTAGTATAGCTTTGACATAAAAAAATTATAGCAAGACACACACCCCCGACAGTCTAGAATACAGAAAATAAGTAATAACTGTCTCAATGTAATATGTTATACTACTAGTTTGAATTGTTATTAATATAGAAAATATGAATCTTTTTTCAAGGAAATAACCAAAAAAGAGTCCTAAATTGGCATTTATAATTTGGCCAAAGAGGTGTCAATAGCCATATATATTTGCATTGACAGAGACCTTCCTATGTGGAACATACATGATTTTTTTTTTTTTTGGATCTGCACAGTATATATGTAGCCAAAATATACTCTGGACAATTTGCCATCATGTTAAAAATATTGACATGCTGATAACTACTGGGTTCATGCTGTGATTATCTTCCTTAGCTGCACAGAAAAGCATGTACACCAAAGAAAGCCAAAGACAAAAATAAACGAGAGTAAACAGAGATGGTGTCAGTCTGGCTATATTGCAGAGCTCACAGCTTGCATCCAGGCAATCCAACAACTCAGAGCCATGCTGGCTGAAGCAGAAGGTCATATCTATAGCTACAAGAGAAAAAAAGTAAAGTTTGCCAAACCATGCCTAAGGGGCAGTCAGGCAGGAGCTGTTATCAATAAAGAAGAGTAAATTGATTTTAGCAATAATGTAGAGGCAAGGAAGACAAGGAGGGAGGGCTGGAATGATGTGACAGGAAAGGATCACAAAACCAAAAACATGGGGCTTGAGTGGGGTCACCTCCAGCATTTGCATGTAAGCAAGGAAGTGTCTACAAGGCACCACTACAGAGAAATCCCCAAAATCCTTTCTGGGAAATTAGCATGCTGAGGTACCTTTTGTCATGGTTTAACCCCAGCTGGTAACTAAATACCAAGCAGCCGATCGCTCACTCCCCACCCCTCAGTGGGATGGGGAGGAGAATCAGGAAGGAATGTAACACTCGAGGGTTGAGATAAGAACAATTTAATAATTGAAATAAAATAAAATAAAAACAACAATAAGAATAATAATTATAACAATTATAATGAAAAAGAGGAATGAAATCCAAAGGGAAGGGAGAAAAGAAAACAAGGGATGCACAATACAATTGCTCACCACCTGCTGACCGATGCCCAGCCAGTCCCCGAGCAGCAATCGGCAGTCCCTGACACACTCCCCCCAGTTTATATACTGAGCATGAGATCCTGTGGTATGGAATATATCCCTTTGGTTAGTTTGGGTCAGCTGTCCTGGCTGTGTCCTCTCCCAATTTCTTGTGCCCCTCCAGCCTTCTTGCTGGCAGGGCCTGAGAAACTGAAAAGTCCTTGAATAGTATAAACACAAATTGGCAACAACTAAAAACATCAGTGTGCTGTCAACATTGTTCTCACATCAAATCCAAAACACAGCACTGCAACAGCTACTAAGAAGAAAATTAACTCTATCTCAGCTGAAACTAGGACACTTCTCTGAAGTACCTGTACACTAATGCCTGCAGCATGAAGAATAAACATGATGAATTAGAGATCTGTGGACAGTTGCAGGGCTATGATCCCGTTGGGATCATGAAGACGTGGTGGAATGGCTACCAGGATGGGAGTGTTGCAATGGAGGGATACAGGCACTTTAGGAAACATAGTTCAGGAAGACAAGGAGGGGGACTTGCCCTTTATGTTAAAGAACAACTGAAATGTATGGAACTCTGTCTGAAGATGGATGATGAACCTCTGAAAGCTTATGGGTAAGAATTAAAGAGCATACAGGTATGGGAGACACTGTAGAATCATAGAATCATAGAACAGTTTGGGTTGGGAGGGACCTTTAAAGGTCATCTAGTCCAATCCCCTGCAATGAGCAGGGACATCTTCGACTAGATCAGGTTGTTCAGAGCCCTGTCCAATCTGACCTTGAACACTTCCAAGGATGGGGCTTCTACCACCTCTCTGGGCAACTTGCTCCAGTGTTTCACCACCCTCATTGTAAAAAATGTCTTCCTTATATCTAGTCTGAATCTACCCTCCTTTAGTTTGAAAACCATTACCCCTTGTCCTACCACTACAGGCCCTATGAAAAAGTTTGCCCCCATCTTTCTTATAAGCCCCTTTAAGTATTGAAAGGCCATAATAAGGTCTCCTTGGGGCTTTCTCCAGGCTGAAGAACCCCAACTCTCTCAGCCTTTCTTCTGAGGAGAGGTGTTTCAGCCCTCTGATCATTGCTCTGGCCCTCCTCTGGACCCACTCCAACAGGTTCATGTCTTTCCTGTGCTGAGGACTCCAGAGCTGGACACAGTACTCCAGGTGGGGTCTCACCAGAGAGGAGTAGATTGGCAGAATCACCTCCCTTGACCTGCTGGCTACGCTTCTTTTTATACAGCCCAGGGTACGGTTGGCTTTCAGCATTGTGAGTGCACATTGCCAGGTCATTTTGAGCTTGTTGTCAACCAACACCCCCAAGTCCTTCTCTGCAGGGCTGTGCTCAATCCATCTTCGCCCAGCCTGTATTTGTGCTTGGGTTTGCCCTGACCCAGATGCAGGACCTTGCACTCTGCCCTGTTGAACTTCATGAGGTTCACACGGACTCACTTCTCAAGCTTGTCCAGATCCCTCTGGATGGCATCCTGTCCCTCAGGAGCGTCAACCGCACCGCTCAGCTTGATGTGGTCTGGAAATCTGCTGAGGGTGCACTCGATCTATGTCGTTGATGAAGATATTAAACAACACTGGTCCCATTACAGACCCTGAGGGACACCACTCATCAATGATCTCCATGAGCTGTTGAACGTTACTCTCTGGATGAGACAAGCTAACCAAATCCAACCAGCAAAACCATATATCTCCAATTTAGAGAGAAGAATGTTGTGGGGGACCATGTCAAAGGCCATACAGAAGTCAAGGTAGGTGAAATCTGTAGCTTAATAAATTAGACTACTGGCTTGCTAAAGAAAATAATGCTACAAAAACTGCTCTTTCTGGCTTATTAACAGATGTTGGTTCTGTCCATCATGTGTCATCACAGAACTGAACTGCTATTGATTTTTTATTGTTGACACAGGGACATGGGTGTGAAGACTTTGGTTTTGCTGGTTGGACTGCTCGGTGGATCAGGATTTGGTTAGCTCGTCTCATCCAGAGAGTAACGTTCAACAGCTCATGGAGATCATTGATGAGTGGTGTCCCTCAGGGTCTGTAATGGGACCAGTGTTGTTTAATATCTTCATCAACGACATAGATCGAGTGCACCCTCAGCAGATTTCCAGACCACATCAAGCTGAGCGGTGCGGTTGACGCTCCTGAGGGACAGGATGCCATCCAGAGGGATCTGGACAAGCTTGAGAAGTGAGTCCGTGTGAACCTCATGAAGTTCAACAGGGCAGAGTGCAAGGTCCTGCATCTGGGTCAGGGCAAACCCAAGCACAAATACAGGCTGGGCGAAGATGGATTGAGCACAGCCCTGCAGAGAAGGACTTGGGGGTGTTGGTTGACAACAAGCTCAAAATGACCTGGCAATGTGCACTCACAATGCTGAAAGCCAACCGTACCCTGGGCTGTATAAAAAGAAGCGTAGCCAGCAGGTCAAGGGAGGTGATTCTGCCAATCTACTCCTCTCTGGTGAGACCCCACCTGGAGTACTGTGTCCAGCTCTGGAGTCCTCAGCACAGGAAAGACATGAACCTGTTGGAGTGGGTCCAGAGGAGGGCCAGAGCAATGATCAGAGGGCTGAAACACCTCTCCTCAGAAGAAAGGCTGAGAGAGTTGGGGTTCTTCAGCCTGGAGAAAGCCCCAAGGAGACCTTATTATGGCCTTTCAATACTTAAAGGGGCTTATAAGAAAGATGGGGGCAAACTTTTTCATAGGGCCTGTAGTGGTAGGACAAGGGGTAATGGTTTTCAAACTAAAGGAGGGTAGATTCAGACTAGATATAAGGAAGACATTTTTTACAATGAGGGTGGTGAAACACTGGAGCAAGTTGCCCAGAGAGGTGGTAGAAGCCCCATCCTTGGAAGTGTTCAAGGTCAGATTGGACAGGGCTCTGAACAACCTGATCTAGTCGAAGATGTCCCTGCTCATTGCAGGGGATTGGACTAGATGACCTTTAAAGGTCCCTCCCAACCCAAACTGTTCTATGATTCTATGATTCTACAGTGTCTCCCATACCTGTATGCTCTTTAATTCTTACCCATAAGCTTTCAGAGGTTCATCATCCATCTTCAGACAGAGTTCCATACATTTCAGTTGTTCTTTAACATAAAGGGCAAGTCCCCCTCCTTGTCTTCCTGAACTATGTTTCCTAAAGTGCCTGTATCCCTCCATTGCAACACTCCCATCCTGGTAGCCATTCCACCACGTCTTCATGATCCCAACGGGATCATAGCCCTGCAACTGTCCACAGATCTCTAATTCATCATGTTTATTCTTCATGCTGCAGGCATTAGTGTACAGGTACTTCAGAGAAGTGTCCTAGTTTCAGCTGAGATAGAGTTAATTTTCTTCTTAGTAGCTGTTGCAGTGCTGTGTTTTGGATTTGATGTGAGAACAATGTTGACAGCACACTGATGTTTTTAGTTGTTGCCAATTTGTGTTTATACTATTCAAGGACTTTTCAGTTTCTCAGGCCCTGCCAGCAAGAAGGCTGGAGGGGCACAAGAAATTGGGAGAGGACACAGCCAGGACAGCTGACCCAAACTAACCAAAGGGATATATTCCATACCACAGGATCTCATGCTCAGTATATAAACTGGGGGGAGTGTGTCAGGGACTGCCGATTGCTGCTCGGGGACTGGCTGGGCATCGGTCAGCAGGTGGTGAGCAATTGTATTGTGCATCCCTTGTTTTCTTTTCTCCCTTCCCTTTGGATTTCATTCCTCTTTTTCATTATAATTGTTATAATTATTATTCTTATTGTTGTTTTTATTTTATTTTATTTCAATTATTAAATTGTTCTTATCTCAACCCTCGAGTGTTACATTCCTTCCTGATTCTCCTCCCCATCCCACTGAGGGGTGGGGAGTGAGCGATCGGCTGCTTGGTATTTAGTTACCAGCTGGGGTTAAACCATGACAAAAGGTACCTCAGCATGCTAATTTCCCAGAAAGGATTTTGGGGATTTCTCTGTAGTGGTGCCTTGTAGACACTTCCTTGCTTACATGCAAATGCTGGAGGTGACCCCACTCAAGCCCCATGTTTTTGGTTTTGTGATCCTTTCCTGTCACATCATTCCAGCCCTCCCTCCTTGTCTTCCTTGCCTCTACATTATTGCTAAAATCAATTTACTCTTCTTTATTGATAACAGCTCCTGCCTGACTGCCCCTTAGGCATGGTTTGGCAAACTTTACTTTTTTTCTCTTGTAGCTATAGATATGACCTTCTGCTTCAGCCAGCATGGCTCTGAGTTGTTGGATTGCCTGGATGCAAGCTGTGAGCTCTGCAATATAGCCAGACTGACACCATCTCTGTTTACTCTCGTTTATTTTTGTCTTTGGCTTTCTTTGGTGTACATGCTTTTCTGTGCAGCTAAGGAAGATAATCACAGCATGAACCCAGTAGTTATCAGCATGTCAATATTTTTAACATGATGGCAAATTGTCCAGAGTATATTTTGGCTACATATATACTGTGCAGATCCAAAAAAAAAAAAAATCATGTATGTTCCACATAGGAAGGTCTCTGTCAATGCAAATATATATGGCTATTGACACCTCTTTGGCCAAATTATAAATGCCAATTTAGGACTCTTTTTTGGTTATTTCCTTGAAAAAAGATTCATATTTTCTATATTAATAACAATTCAAACTAGTAGTATAACATATTACATTGAGACAGTTATTACTTATTTTCTGTATTCTAGACTGTCGGGGGTGTGTGTCTTGCTATAATTTTTTTATGTCAAAGCTATACTAATATTAATTTCTCCAAAATGGTTGCAGCAAACTGGATCCAAGTCAACTTTTCCCAGTCCCTAACAACTCAAACCATTCTATGAGTCTATGATTTTAAAAGAGCCAACAGAGACAGAAATGAAATGATTATTTACCATCAGTGAACTTAGATTTTGTAGTATGGCAACTGGAGAAATAAATCAAAGTGTACTATGTACTAGATAAGGCAGTAAGTTTCACTAGTGCCCATAAATTATTGCAAGATAAAAGATTGACTCTTCTTCTTTTCAAAAATTATAAAAAAATAAAAAAGCCACAGCACCTCAGCTTCTTCCAAAAACCCCACTGCTTTCCTTAAAGACCTCCTTAGAGGGACATCCACAAATTAAGCATCAAGTTAAAAACATGTACAGCCATTCCTGCACAGTCAAGCAAACAAATCTGGGAAACATGTTCAATGTAATTTAAACTTTCAGTGGTCATTTGACTGAAATTGACAACTGATATGGCAATTCTCTACAAAACAGTAGAGATGTCTTTGAAAATATTAGGTGGTCCTTGGGTTAAAGAAGGTTGAGATGCACTAATCTGGAGATTCTGCTTATTCCAGTAAAAGCTGTATGTCATCTCTTAAAAGCAAAGAAAAAGAAGCTTTTTCCAAAATGGTATGTCTTTCAGGATAACAAGTCCTGTTGACTTTTGGTGCAGTTTGTGCTTTTGTATCACTTGTATGCTTCCAAAAAATTCCACCCTGGGCTAGAGTAATAAGGGAAGGGACAGACTACACTTGCCACCTTGAAGGGCAGATCACATCCGTTTGCACAGTGCTTGCTTCTGATTTGCTATAGCTATGCTCTGTTCCCCAAATCAATGTGCACTAAAACAGGAATCCTTCCAAATTTCCTTCACACTCTGAACACTAGATAAAAGGGAATTGGATTAATAGTTTATCTGGTAGGTGGCAAATTTGGAAAGAATAAAATGTTCTGTGTAGCACTGTGCTGCCCAGCTGTCTGTGGGCTAGGACTAAAGTGCTAGGAGTATGCTATTGTGATAGTACTTTTTATTGGATTGTTTTTGCCAACTTAAAGCAATATTGTCAAGTTAAAAGTAAATCACTGACTCAGGTTAATTAAGGAAAGTCTAATGTGCAAAGTACAGTTCTTTACTTATTTTTAATATATCTCTAGCATTTGTCCACCTATAAGAAATATTTTTTAGATGTTTTTATTAGTAGCACATATTTGTCAAAATAGAATGTGTCCTAAATTAATCAGGTGTGTAACTGTCTGGTTTACTTTTAATAAAGGATGGTAGGAGGTGATATTGTGGAGCTATTGCACAAAGGAGAATACAACTAGCCAGGTATAGCTGGACTACAAGGGGAACTTGATTTTGAAAATCCTTTGAAAAAGTGATCATTCGCTAAGTGGTCAAAGACTGTTCAAACATAACTGTTATGCTATTGTACTGGGTCTAGCTGAGATGGAATTAACCTTCTTCATAGCAGCTGATATGGTGCTGTGCTTTGCATTTGTGGCTAAAAAAGTGTTGATAACATACCGATGTTTTGGCTATTGGCTATTGCTGAATAGTACTTGCACAGCATCAAGGCCTTCTCTGTTTCTCACTCTGCGCCCCCACCCCCATGAGTAGGTTTAGGGGTAGGCAAGAGACTGAGAGAGGAAACAGTCAGAACAACTGCTACAGATTTACCAAAGACATATTCTATGCCATACAGCATCACACTCGGCAATAAAAAATTGGGGGTTTGGCCTTTCCAAAGGAACCATTGCTCAAAGACTGGCTGGGTATCAGTCTGCTTGTGGGAAGTGGTGACTGAATGCCTTTGAATCATTTGTTGGGTTTTTTCCTCTTTCCTTCACTTATCAAACTGTCTTTATCACAACCCATGATTTTTTCTTGCTTTTGATCTTCCTATTCTCTGCTCCAAATCCCACTGGGCTGGGATTGTGGGTTGTGTGGGTGCTTAGCTGCTGGCCAGGGTCAGCCCACCACAGTCCTTTCCCGCACCCGACGTGAGGCTCGAGGGGCTTGAGATAATGACAGGTTTGATTTGAGTATGCTAGACTGAATTTATAGCTGTTATACCTGTTTAGTAGTTACTCGCTGTTGCTGGTCATGATGTTGACTTGTTTGGTCTCAATATTGATTTATTTGTTCCCTCACCTGCTCCGTTGCTTGCTCCCTTCCTTGCTGTACCATCAAATTCCAGGGCTTCTTAATGGCTGCTTTCAGCTTTTGCTGTTTGCTGTGGTGTTTATAATTTTGTTTTGCTTTGCCTGGGAGAGCTATGATGAAAGCATTGCCCTTGAGCCTAATCTGTTATGTGGCCCCTATATTGCTGCCATCCCAGTACTCTGGGAACCACCTCATGGAGACAATTAGCAATTGCACCTTTCTCCTCTTCTCCAGAAGTCACTTTGTAGAGGAAATGAAGAATGGCACCTCCCTCTTCTTCTCCTCTGGGATAGATGTTTCCAACCTTGCTGCAATGGTCCTTCAAGTTCTTGAACATCCTCGCATAACCAGAATGCCTGTATTGGTGTGTGACATGAATATGGTTTTGGCATTTTCATAAGGTTAATCAATTGGAATGGGGATGTCACACAAGAATGTGCCAAGGCAGCCGATTCTTATGTGTCAAAGTATGTTACTCATTTAAACATTTATAAAGATCTAGCTTTAACCCAAAACAGCAAGGAAAATTTGAATTTTAACCAATCTGTCTTGCCAAGATAGTTTCTCAGTGCAGCAGGGATTTCTTCTCACATGATCTGTGCTACTATCACTGCACTATAGCAAAACCTGTTTCTTTGCCACATACTCTTTTAGCAAGCAACAGGGTGGCTGTACTGTCACACTAGATACATTCCAAAGGATACTGACTCTGAAAATTAGCATGCTGTTATTCCCTAAATTTACTTTTATTCTGTTGCTTCAGAATAAAGTTTGTACTGAATTCTCTTTCCCTCTGACTGTCTTCTGTGAAGAAATAGACTTTTAGAAGTGGCAGTGGCATAGTTTAGTCTTACTACCTGAACAGAGCTTGTAAATGGCATGCAGTTGGTATTCTTTTTTCCTTCCTCATCTGCTCTGTACAGATGACAAAAAGTCAAGTATCAACTTCTCACACCATGGATCCTGTATCTTAGAAGGAATAGTCTTTAAACTGAACTAAGCAATTTGTTATTTAAAAAAAAAAACAAAACTTGTCTTTTGCCTGTCTATGTCAGTAATCTGTAAATTTGCTTTCAGGTTTACCTTGTCACTGTCGTTATCTAGGCTTTCTCTAAGAGTATGCTTATTTGTTGTTCTCTCACAGGTAATTTTCACCTCCATTTAACATAGTCCCACTGATTAGGTATTTGGCCCATAATATATCTATTTGCTGTGAGATTGGGAGCTACAAAGCTGTTAACATCACAGGTAAATGTAAAATCTAAATCTGCTCAATTCTAGACATTTCTGAAGTACCTGGAAGAATACATGCTTGGGGCGAGCAGTCAGCAGACCTCTCTTAGGCTGTATAGAAAGAAGTGTTTTAGAGAAACAGAAAAGGTAACATCTCTTGTTTCTGTTCAGAAACATTATTTGAAGTACATACAGGAGTGTGTCATATAAAATATGTCTGTTGGAAGTATGAACTGCCCTTCAAGAACAGGAATGGCCATCCAGGATCTAAACCAGCAATGCACATGGCCACCAATGCTTTGGATACTTGGCAAACGTACACCTGGAAAGTGAATAT